>NC_141080.1:49260058-49477558 GCF_041138505.1 Cibotium barometz | reverse complement strand
TCTTTTATGTAATGGAATGATACGAATAAGTTTTAATTACAAGTCTGTATTAAGTAAAAATATTTACAACACTTCAAAATGTTATAAATTTCACATACAAGATTTCATTAAACTAAATCCAAATTCTTCATTCTTGTCTTCTTGATGATCTCCATGCCGCAATTATAGTTTTTTTTCAAAATTGGTTTAAAAATCCCTCCTGTAAATTTAATTTCATAAGATTTTTAAATTAATATACCCCTCCTGATGAGTTCACATGCTACACTTACACATTTTACGTGAAGCTCTTGGGACTAAATGGCCATTTGAGACTATAATAGACTAAAACAGGTCATACATTGGCACCCCATGGACCCCCCCCTTAGATATGGCACCCTTCGGTTGCCAACTCTACAATCAAGTCTTGCCACCTAAAGGTAAGGTGTCCTTTAGTTTCTACCTAAGTCTCTACATAAATTGTCTCCTAGTCATCTGGTCATACATTTGAACTCCTTCTAGCATCTAAATTACGAACCTATAGGTGTCTAGTAAGTTGCTATTCAACATATCAAGTCAAAGCTTCAAGTTAATATTTATCAAATTGAAGATTGGACTGATAACATCAAGTTGAAGCTTCTGTTTAATGTTGAATATCAACTTGAAGCTTGGATTTGATCTTGAACATCGAGTCTAGGTTTCTAGTTGATATTCAACACTAAGTCCAAGTCCAATGTACCTATTTTGATGTTTAGAATAACCCCTTCAAATTTGGAGGGTTTTTATGACCAATTTGTAAATTTCTGGGAAAAAAATAAAATTTGTATTTTTTCCAAAGTAAAAAAAAATAGAGGTAAAAATGGAAATGTTACAGGCCCATTGTATATAGGTTGCCGGATTCACTAATGAGAGTATGAGAATTCAAGTTAAAAAATCAATGCTCTTGAGTTCAAAATATATTTTCTTTAATGCTTCAACATGATTTACTAAGAAGGAAAAAAACAATATTACAGCTTCTATTTCTCTTTAATGTTGTCAAGTTTCCTCATTGCATACAACACATGAAAACTCATGAACAACTTGTGATGCTTGCAATGCTAATGGAACAATATGTCCATAACATTCATTCTTAGTGGGGTTTGGCATCCCTCATTGCTTCAATAAACTTCTCCATGTTAGCATTGGATGAGCCTTGAGCTTGCACAGCCCTCCTTGCAGCATCTCTCAGCTTCCCAACTCTTCTTCTCATCTCCTTTCCTTTGTCTTCTTGTAAGACCATCCTCACAACCCTCTCCACTTCTGCACTTTCCACCATGCCATCATCTTGCCTCTTGATACTCATCCCAACCTTCCAAATGTCAACCACAAACTTGCAATTTGTAGTTTGATCCATACAAATCGGAAAAGGGATCATGGGCATCCCCATGCTCAAGCTCTCCAATGTTGAATTCCATCCACAGTGAGTTAGAAAGGCGCCAACAGAAGGGTGGGACAACACTTGCAGCTGAGGTGCCCATGGGATAATTAGCCCATGATCCTTAGTATCCTCAATGAAATTTTTGGGCAATATCTCTGATACATCTTGCAAGGAGGATATAGGCCTAATCACCCAAAGAAAAGGCTGCTTGCTAGCCTTGATCCCCAAGGCAATGGCCAGTAGATCTTCTGCAGTAGGGTTGAACATACTCCCAAAGGAAATATACAACACGGATTGCGTATGCTTACTATCTAGCCACTTTATACTGTCGTTCTCCTGCAGCAAGCTTGCGCCAACACTAATGTCCTTCATGTCACTGCCCTCCTCCCAGAGGGCAGAAGGGAGCAAAGGCCCTACAAAAGAAACCGACAAGGGCAATTCTATTTGCAGTGTCTCGCAAGCGTCTTTCTCAAGCTGCTCATAAGAGTTGATGATAATTGCATCACAGCTCTCTCAAAAGCTTGAAGATCATTTGAGAGAGGTCGTCTACCTCGTGCACACCATATATAAAGGTGTAACCTTTTGTTAATCGGTTCATGCAACGAGTGCCTCCTCTCTGTCTCTACCTCGTGCACACCTTTTATAAAGGTGTAACCTTTTGTTAATAAACGAATCGGTTCATGCAATGAGTGCCTCCTCTTTGTCTCTTGTGCAATCTACCTCGTGTAACGGCTGAGTGCTTCTGATCTTGTTTATCAATTGATTAAGTGTTGTGTTAATTGATCTTGTTTATCAATTGTGATTAAATGTTGTGTTAATGATGTATAATTTGTTATAATTACTGCTATGTTCTTCCCCCCCTCGAAATTCAGCATGGTATCACAGTAATAATTATAACAGATTATACATCAAAGAGCCCATATAGGCCAACCCCAAAGAGGTAAACACACATAAAATAGCCCATAGAGGCCAACCCCAAAGAGGTAAACACACATTAAAAAAAAGCCCATAGAAGCCAACCCGAAAAATGTAAAAGAGCCCAAAGCCCCAAAAACAAAAAAAAACAATAACGCAAAAAAGACCAATTAACAACGCCCAAAGTTGCAATGCCCATCAATGAGGCATTAATTAAAGAGCCCAAGAGGCCACTAAAATTAATTTTGGAAACACTTTGACAATTTTTTTTGAATCATTTGTAAATAGTAACTTGTACACAATTACATATAGTTCATCACTTTTATATAACCATTTATATTTCTACATCTTTAACATACCATATTTCATTTGATACTACTCAAGGATCATATAGCATCTTATATTTCTACATCTTTAACATACCATATTTCATTTCATACCATATTATGATAATCTTATGATTTAAATCCATAAATTGGATTTAAGTTTAGAAGATAGTTATACTATCATAATTGTATTACTAAGTTTATTCTTTCCAAAAATATTAAAAATTATCAGTAATAGCAGCGGAGCTATGGCAAAATTTTTAATTCATTCTTATGGATAACGTGAAAAGAGGACATCCTACCATATTCTAGGATTGGTAATCCTATGCTAAAAGAATGATTTTCACCACATTCAATGGAAAACTAATTTTTAAGGTTTATGCATAATTAAATAATTAAGAAAAGAGCAAATTATGGTAATTTTATTTAAATGATAAAAGAGGAATTTCCATGACATTTGGAATTCAATCATTTAAATTGTGAAAGTGAAATTCTTGGCATATTGAATTAATGGATATTTTTATTAAAGAAAAGAGAAATTTTAGATAAATTTATTTGATGATAAAAGAGGAATTCCCATGACATTTAGAATTCAATCAATTAAATGTAAAGAGAGGAATTTCCATGATATTTGAGATCCAAGAAATTAAATGGAAAAAGGAGAAATTTTTAGTATAATTCAATTTAT
This sequence comes from Cibotium barometz, assembly GCF_041138505.1. Classification (NCBI taxonomy): domain Eukaryota; kingdom Viridiplantae; phylum Streptophyta; class Polypodiopsida; order Cyatheales; family Cibotiaceae; genus Cibotium; species Cibotium barometz. The sequence goes on along the minus strand of NC_141080.1, from coordinate 49,474,236 downwards.
GAATATTTATCAAAAGTGAAATTTTGAGCATTATTGGGAAACATGGGTAGAATTGATTTTTGTAAATCCCATGAATTATTTTATTCAAAAGAAGAATATTGAACATATTTCACTAGAGGAATTTGAGAAAGAATATGAAAATAGTCGTCTTGAGAAAAAGAACCTTTACCTAGGCCAAGCAATTAGCAGAAATATTAGAAAAGTCCCATCGGTATCGAAGTAGAAAAAGCTACTAAATGATAATGAGATGTGATAGGATGTGAATGGATGTGATAAGATGTGAATGGGATGTGATAGGATGTGATAAGATGTGAATGGAATGTGATAGGATGTGAATGGATGTGATAAGATGTGAATGGGATGTGATAGGATGTGAATGGATGTGAGAAGATGTGAATGAGATGTGAATGAGATGTGAAAGAGTGTGAATGGATGTGATAAGATGTGAATGGGATGTGAATGGATGTGATAAGATGTGAATGAGATGTGATAAGATGTGAATGAGATGTGAATGGGATGTGATAGGATGTAAATGGATGCGATAAGATGTGAATGAGATGTGATAGATTATGAATGGATGTGATAAGATGTGAATGCGATGTGATAAGATGTGGTGTGATGTAAATGTATGTGGATGAGATGTGAAGTAAATGGATTTGGATGTGAATGATGAGATGAGAATGAGATGTCAGGTTATGAGAAAGGATAAGACGTAAAGTAAATGGATGTGGATGTGTATGTGAAAGAATGTGATGTAAATGAATGTGGATGTGAATGATGAGATGAGAATGAGATGTGAGGTTATGTGAAAGGATATGATGTGATGTAAATGGATGTGGATGTGATGTGATGTAAATGGATGTGGATGAGATGTGATGTGGTGTAAAGGGATGAGGATGTGAATGTGATGAGATGTGGATGGAATGTGATGTGATGTGAATATATGTGGATGTGAATATGTGAATGAATGGATGGATGTGAATAGATGTGCATGTGAATGACTGGATGTATGTGGATGAATGAGATGGAATGTGTATGGATGTGACAAGATATGGATGGATGTGGATGTGATATAATGTGGATGGAATGAATGAGATATGATGTGGATGTGAATAGACATGCATGTGAATGACTGGATGTATGTGGATGAATGAGATGGAATGTGTATGGATGTGATAAGATATGCATGGATGTGGATGTGATATAATGTGGATAGAATGAATGAGATATGATGTGGATGTGATGTAATGTGGATAGAATGTATGTGATGGGATGGGAATGCAATGAATGTGATGGATGTGAAAAGATGCGATGAGATGTGAGTGGATGTGAATATGACGTGATGTAAATAGATGTGAATGGATGCGATGAGATGTAATGTGGATAGAATGTATGTGATGGGATGGGAATGCAATGAGAATGTGATGGATGTGAAAAGATGCGATGAGATGTGAGTGGATGTGAATGTGACGTGATGTGAAATGGATAGGAATGGATGTGATGAGATGTGAGTGGATGTGATTGTGACGTGATGTAAATGGATGTGAATGGATGTGATGTGATGTGATGTGAAATGGATGTGATGTGATGTGATGCGAATGGATGTGATGTGATGTGATGCGAATGGATGAGATGTGATGTGAGTGGATGAGATGTGATGTGAATGGATGAGATGTGATGTGAATCGGGATAGATATGAATGGATGAGATGTGATGTAAGTGGATGTGATGTGAATCGGGAGAGATGTAAGTGGATGTGATGTGATGTGATGTGAATCGGGAGAGATGTGAGTGGATGTGATGTGAATCGCGATAGATATGAATGGATGAGATGTGATGTAAGTGGATGTGATGTGAATCGGGAGAAATGTAAGTGGATGTGATGTGATGTGATGTGAATCGGGAGAGATGTGAGGAGGATGTGAGTGGATGTGATGTGAATCGCGATAGATATGAATGGATGAGATGTGATGTGAATCGGGATAGATGTGAATGGATGAGATGTGATGTCAGTGGATGTGATGTGAATCGCGATAGATATGAATGGATGAGATGTGATGTGAATCGGGATAGATGTGAATGGATGAGATGTGATGTGAATCGCAATAGATATGAATGAATGAGATGTGATGTGAGTGGATGAGATGTGATGTGAATCGGGATAAATGTGAATGGATGAGATGTGATGTGAATCGCGATAGATATGAATGGATGAGATGTGATGTGAGTGGATGAGATGTGATGTGAATCGGGATAGATGTGAATGGATGAGATGTGATGTGAATCGGGATAGATATGAATGGATGAGATGTGATGTGAGTGGATGTGATGTGAATCGGGATAGATGTGAATGGATGAGATGTGATGTGAGTGGATGTGATGTGAATCGCGATAGATATGAATGGATGAGATGTGATGTGAATGGATGAAATGTGATGTGAGTGGATGAGATGTGATGTGAATGGATGAGATGTGATGTGAGTGGATGAGATGTGATGTGAATGGATGAGATGTGATGTGAGTGGATGTGATGTGATCGCGATAGATATGAATGGATGAGATGTGATGTGATGTGAATCGAAAGAGATGTGAATGGATGAGATGTGATGTGAGTGGATGTGATGTGATGTGAATCGGGATAGATGAGAATGGATGTGAATCAGGATAGATGAGAATGGATGAGATGTGATGTGATGTGAATGGATGGGATGTGATGTGATGTGATGTAAAGATTTACTATAAAAATAGTGGGTTTTTAATTTAACCTACATTGCTATCAATCTCGGTATAGTTAGATAAAAGATATTTCCACACATTGGCAATAACATGCCATCCACATGAGGTAGATTATTTTTGTAAGCCACTTGGCTGATTCAGAAACTTATACTCTGTGTCCTTTTTATAATTTGGATATTCATCTTCAATAGCCGCAATAGCTCTTTTACATGCCCTATTAAAAACCAAATTTGAATATAAGGAAAAATAAAGTATGAAGCTCAATATTCAAGTTATTAAGGAGAACTACTTACAATTTAATATGCCCATGCATGCCAGTTAGGCTGTTCATGAAAATAACAGTCCTTCTCATAAGATTAATGATACAAGCATTCCAGTGTCCAATGGAAAAAAGAAAAAGATATATTTGAGAAAGTAAATATTGTATGTCAAATATTTAAACACATAGTACTCATCAGTTAGAGACGAACCTCTCTACATATGGCAAAACAACAAAACAAATGTTCTTATTTCTCATTGGCTTGAAATAGGATGCCAACTCGGAAGTCTTCTTCTTCATATCAATCAATGCAAGCGACACTAAGGGATCACAAATGAATATTTCGTTGACTTGATTTGGAAGCAATTCCTTCATAAGTGCCCTACAAGACTTTATGAAGGAATGAACAAAATATGAGAAAATATACATATGTGAAAAATGTAGTCATACCTTATACACATGAGAACAACACTGTCATTGATCTCCCTATCCTTCTCTACAAGCATGTAAAGGTCCCTAGGTGCAATATAGAGATAGTCTTTCTCCACTGTGCCAACATTGTAGATTAGCTGCAGCCTGCCCTGGTACTTGGGCAAGCCTTTGAGTATTGGCCTTCTCAGACTGCACAAGGGTCTCTAAGTTATCATACACATGTGAGACCTTTTCAATCACCTCCTCCTCCTTTTCCTTCACTTCCTCCGCATCCTCCTCCTCAGAACTCTTATCATCTGGCTTAGATTTCTTAACCAACTTTCTTTTCTTTTTCTTCTTGGGAGGGGAAGTAACTTCTTCAACTTTAATATCAGTTGCCTTTGATTTCCTTTTCAATGCTGGGGAAATTGCAAGGATCTCAAAGGATTTCTTATCCCTCATTGGTAAGGGACGAAGAAATTTATCAAACATGTACCTCACCCTGCTAACAAGTGTCATGTCTCTGTCTATCAAAGTGACTCTTCTTGCATGGGCAGCACATATGAAGATATCATTCATGAAGTCTATAAGAAAGTCTTCACAAGCTTCTTGAAGACATGCCAGTGCACTGCTCTGCCATCTATAATGTCCTTTCCCTTTGATACTGTCACTTACTGTTCTTACTATTCTAAGGAATGGTGCCCTAGGGATGAGCAAATGTGTAGCCTCTTGTGGTTGCCTTATCTCAGCAAACAATTTCTTTTGTCTCTGGAGGAAAGTTCTTGCCTTAGATAAATTGGTTTTACCCTTTACTTTTTTCTTTCTCTCTAATGTTTGATTAGAAGTGGTTGTCTTTGGCTCTTGCTCTGGCACTGAATCTTTAGGAAGGGAGGGATCTAGGTAAACCATCCTCACAGTCTGCTTTGTACGAGCCATACTGCAAGGAAGCTACGGTGCGATAAGAGAGATCAGAGCATGCCGGATATGTTTACTCGCGCCATGGGAGGAGGGCAAGAAGGCGTTGAGGGCGAGAGGCTATCCATGGTGCGATAGGAGGTATTGGAGCCTGTTGGATATGATTGATCACACCAGAGTAGTCGCTTTCAACAGCGCGATAAGCCTGATTGGACCCTACTGGATGAGTCTATTCGCGCCATCGAGGGAGGAGGGCATCGAGGGAGGAGGGAGAGAATGCGCTGTCCACAGTGCGATAAGCCTGATTGGAGCTTGATGGATGGTAGTACTCATGCCGTAGAGGGAGGATTGTAAAGTTTTGGAAATAATCACATAAAAACACACGCGCCGTCAATGGTACCGAACAAAAAAAAAGAATATTTTACCCATTTTATAGAATACGATGTCATCATTGCAAGGATGACATAAGCCCTACAACGTGGTACTCCGATGATGATATCAGCCCTACACATGGCACAACGGCATATTTTGGATGACCTGAGTCCTTTACATGTATGACATCAGCCCTAATAAGATCTATATATAGTCGTGCCTTGTTTAAATTTTTTATAGTCGTGCCTTGCTTAAATTTTAAATTTTTTATTTCGGTCCTCCTTCTTTGCCCTTTCCTCCACACGCGCTTTTAGTTCAACCTTCAGTTCACCGTGCGATAAGAGAGTTTGTTTATAGCCCTTTCTTCGTCCTCGTGCCGTGGATTGGCTTCCTTCCCCCTTCACTCATGCCTTGGTTCACTGTGCGATGTAATTTCGCTTCTTGTTAGTTATTCATCTTCGTGCCGTGGTGCCATCATGGAGCAAGTGGTTCACTCCTATTATCCTTTGGAAGATGTAGAAACACTTGAAGAGGTAAAAGATGAGCCTAGTGCCAATGAGAACCTATTTGATTTATTAAGGAGAGCTAGGCACGATGAACGTCTTCCAGATGTTGAGCCTATCATTAGGGCCAATTTGGACAAGAAAAGGGCTGTCTAAGGATCTAAAAAGGGGCAACTTAAAAAAGACCATGAAGATCTTACCAAAACTATTCAACATGGGTACTCATTGGATAGAGCTCATCAAGCGCCACCTGTGGACCATTTGAGCGCTAAATTTGGAGTTCATATGTAAAAGTTATGGCTAAAATAGTGCAAAATGTTCCAAAAGTAAGTGAAGGAGATCTTGACACGTGTACAAAAATGCCATACTTCTTAACACGTGGCTCCTCCTTGACCCTTAGATCAAGAATAGAGAAACCCTAAACAGCCCTTTTTTCATCCAAATTGGCCCTAATGATTCAATGTGCCCTTTAATTTAGAACAAATTGTTAAGGACATGGCAAGCTCCATGTTAGGGAAAGAGTGGGATGCAAATAGTAAATTTGTTAGTGTACAGAAATTATAAATGAGGGATCATCACATTAGGACACTGCCAGGGGTTTATTGGATGTGGAAAATGAACATAAAGAGGAGTTAGAATTATATTCTTCTCTCCCATATACAAAAGATTTATAATTTAAGGGAGGATTATTGCCTTGCAATTATAGCATATGGTTGTGACACTGCCAGGGGTTTACTGGATGTGGAAAATGAACATAAAGAGGAGTTTCTGAAGTTGGACACTGAGGTGACAGAGAACTTCATTGAAGACCCTAGAGCCATGTCATTGTGCTTTGAAAAAGCCAAGGAAACTGAATCTTCTCTTCCCACAGAGCTAGAATTTCAAAGTCTTCAAGAAGAGTTAGGAATTACTGAAATAGGAAGAGAGCCCTCGCCCACCTTGATCAAGGAAATGAAGAAGGCTCCATCAACCTTTGGGATGTATTCAAGTTGGAACAGGATGAGAACCATAAGGTAATTTATCTGTTCTTGAGTGAGTGAATTTATGTTTTGGTATTGACTGAATTTATATGAAAGGTAATTCTTTGTTTATTCCAGATTGAGATTGATGATGCCGATGGTTTCCTTGGACGTGGAGGTACTGCCCGTGCAAGAGTTGGCCAAGATGCTACTCTTGCACACTACATCCCGTCTATTGATAAAGAAATATTTATTGTCTACCATAGCAAATATTCTAGTGATACTGAAATTCCACTTCTCACACTGAAGGCACTATCTAGATATACGGGCTATTTCTTTATCTCTTACAATACACATAAGGTCATGCTGATAGAGAAGTGTGTTGCTATTTGTATCTTTGGATACGGTACAGGATTTTGGGCTTCCAGAACCAGATACTTCCTCTATTATGCTAGCTATGCTCTATGCTCTATGTGACGGGCTAGAAGATGTAAATGCACTCATGTGTTATAGTCGCCAAGAAGTTTTTGCGTTATAGAGGAAAAATGACTAGTAAAGAGGAAGAGCAAGTACAGAAGAGACTCAAGAGCAGTTAATTATCTTGCCATTGTAAATATTTTGTTATATCTTTTATGTAATGAAATGATACGAATAAGTTTTAATTACAAGTCTGTATTAAGCAAAAATGTTTACAACACTTCAAAATGTTATAAATTTCACATACAAAATTTCATTACACTAAATCTAAATTCTTCATTCTCGTCTTCTGGATGATCTCCATACCGCAATTATAGTTTTTTTTTTCAAAATTGGTTTTAAAATCTCTCCTGTAAATTTAATTTCATAAGATTTTTAAATTAATATACCCTACCTGATGAACTCACATGCTACACTCACACATTTTACGTGAAGCTCTTGGGACTAAATGGCCATTTGAGACTATAATAGACTAAAACAGGTCATCCATTCGCACCCCATGGACCCGCCCTTAGATATGGCACCCTTTGGTTACCAACTCTATAATCAAGTCTTGCCACCTAAAGGTAAGGTGTCCTTTAGTTTCTACCTAAGTCTCTACATAAACTGTCTCCTAGTCATTTGGTCATACATTTTAACTCCTTCTAGCTTCTAAATTACGAACCTATAGGTGTCTAGTAAGATGCTATTCAACATATAAAGTCAAAGCTTCAAGTTAATATTTATCAAATTGAAGGTTGGACTGATGTCTAACATCAAGTTGAAGCTTCTGTTTAATGTTGAATATCAACTTGAATCTTGGATTTGATCTTGAACATCGAGTCTAACTTTCTAGTTGATATTCAACACTAAGTCCAAGTCCAATGTACCTATTTTGATATTTAGAATAACCCCTTCAAATTTGGAGGGTTTTTATGACCGATTTGTAAATTTCTGGGAAAAAAATAAAATTTGTATTTTTTCCAAAGTAAAAAAATAGAGGTAAAAATGGAAATGTTACAGGCCCATTGTATATAGGTTGCCGGATTCACTAATGAGAGAATGAGAATTCAAGTTAAAAAATCAATGCTCTTGAGTTCAAAATATATTTTCTTTAATGCTTCAACATGATTTACTAAGAAGGAAAAAAACAATATTACAGCTTCTATTTCTCTTTAATGTTGTCAAGTTTCCTCATTGCATACAACACATGAAAACTCATGAACAACTTGTGATGCTTGCAATGCTAATGGAACAATATGTCCATAACATTCATTCTTAGTGGGGTTTGGCATCCCTCATTGCTTCAATAAACTTCTCCATGTGAGCATTGGATGAGCCTTGAGCTTGCACAGCCCTCCTTGCAGCATCTCTCAGCTTCCCAACTCTTCTTCTCATCTCCTTTCCTTTGTCTTCTTGTAAGACCATCCTCACAACCCTCTCCACTTCTGCACTTTCCACCATGCCATCATCTTGCCTCTTGATACTCATCCCAACCTTCCAAATGTCAACCACAAACTTGCAATTTGTAGTTTGATCCATACAAATCGGAAAAGGGATCATGGGCATCCCCATGCTCAAGCTCTCCAATGTTGAATTCCATCCACAGTGAGTTAGAAAGGCGCCAACAGAAGGGTGGGACAACACTTGCAGCTGAGGTGCCCATGGGATAATTAGCCCATGATCCTTAGTATCCTCAATGAAATTTTTGGGCAATATCTCTGATACATCTTGCAAGGAGGATATAGGCCTAATCACCCAAAGAAAAGGCTGCTTGCTAGCCTTGATCCCCAAGGCAATGGCCAGTAGATCTTCTGCAGTAGGGTTGAACATACTCCCAAAGGAAATATACAACACGGATTGCGTATGCTTACTATCTAGCCACTTTATACTGTCGTTCTTCTCCTGCAGCAAGCTTGCACCAACACTAATGTCCTTCATGTCACTGCCCTCCTCCCAGAGGGCAGAAGGGAGCAAAGGCCCTACAAAAGAAACCGACAAGGGCAATTCTATTTGCAGTGCCTCGCAAGCGTCCTTCTCAAGCTGCTCATAAGAGTTGATGATAATTGCATCACAGCTCTCCAGTATATCAAACTGCTCTCTCAAAAGCTTGAAGATCATTTGAGAGATGTCGTCTATGTGGAGTAATGTGGGGAAGTCCGCAGGGTGGAGAGGGGGCACACCGGGTATGTAAGACACTAGGTCATCGCACCCTGTGTGACATAGAAAGCAAAATTCTGTTTTAAAGAGGGAAATGCAGGGAAAATTATTGAGTATTCATGAAAAACAATTAGTGCTCTAAGTATTCGCCATCCAAGCTTAGCTTGCTTACCGGGAGGGGTCTTTTTGTAAGGGAAGAAACCATTGGAGACGAGCTTGGGTGTGTGGTAGTAGATGGAGAAGACAGCAGCAGACTGAGGCCAGAGAAGAACACTTGGAATGTGGAGCTCCATTGCAACACGGTGAACCCAAGCGCAGAGGTACCCAGAGACAATGCAAGTGACTGGTGGTTTCAAGCTTTCCACGAGATCCTTGAGGGGGTCTTTCATGCTAACAAAGGCCCTGTGGAACTCTAGCATCCTTGGGCGAATGTCGCTGTAATCAAAATCAGGGGGTAACCCATTGTCTACCCACACGAAGCGGAGGTTTTTTTGTTGAGGTTGATCTGCATGAGCTGTATCACCGGATGAAGGTTTTGATCGGCGGCTCTTCTGGATGCGCTTGTGGTTGTGCTCGTTGTTGACAAAGGTGACGATGAAGTTGTGCTTGATGACTAGAGCCTCGGCAAGCTGCAGCATGGGATTGATCTGGCCTTGGACAGGGTATGGTATCATCACCGCATGAAGCTTTCTGCTATTAGGATCAATATCACTGCTGTTGCAGTCGTTCATAGTGGGACTAGAAGAAAGGTGGTGGGTGGCGAGCAGGATTTCGGCCATGGGCGCTTCAGCTTGAGAGGGCGAGTATTGGGTCTCCATGGAGAAGCTAGCTAGAATTATCTGCTTTGCAAATGTGTGTACAGCGTGGGTTGTGAGTGAGAGAGAAATTGTGTGACACGCTGACAGATATAGTCTCGGCTGTCGTGCTCACGAGTTGGGGCAAACGTACTGTTGGAGTGAATGGGTACAATCTACCTCGTGCACACCATATATAAAGGTGTAACCTTTTGTTAATAAACGAATCGGTTCATGCAACGAGTGCCTCCTCTCTGTCTCTACCTCGTGCACACCTTTTATAAAGGTGTAACCTTTTGTTAATAAACGAATCGGTTCATGCAACGAGTGCCTCCTCTCTGTCTCTTGTGCATCCATCACAATCTACCTCGTGTAACGGCTGAGTGCTTCTGATCTTGTTTATCAATTGATGAAGTGTTGTGTTAATTGATCTTGTTTATCAATTGTGATTAAATGTTGTGTTAATGATGTATAATTTGTTATAATTACTGCTATGTTCTTCCCCCCCTCGAAATTCAGCATGGTATCACAGCAATAATTATAACAGATTATACATCAAAGAGCCCATATAGGCCAACCCCAAAGAGGTAAACACACATAAAACAGCCCATAGAGGCCAACCCCAAAGAGGTAGACACACATTAAAAAAAAGCCCATAGAAGCCTACCCGAAAAAGGTAAAAGAGCCCATAGAGGCCAAGCCCCAAAAACAAAAAAACAATGACGCGAAAAAAGACCAATTGAAATTAGCAAGAAAACACCTCCAAGCTAATCCTCGCATGAACGACGCGTGAACGAGCCGTTGGCCCAGGTGTCGTTCATGCCCTCTGAGCCCTGCATGCTCTAGCCCCAATCTCCCCTTCGAGGTTTTCCATCAGGTTCTGATTACTGCGCTCTTCCTTTCTATACTCGCTCCCCCCGTGAGAGGGGGGAACTCTGCACTAAGATGTCGCTCCAAGATGTTGTTCGAGTCGGTGCTGCTTCGTCCTCTCAGTCATTACACGAAGGTGCTGGCCCCTCGTCTCTTGTCTTCCATCAGGCTCCTGTGAAGCTCCCCGGTGGCTCGCTCTCCGTGAGCAGAGCATCTGCTCCGCCTCTCCATCAGTTACACGGTGTGGGAGGCCGTCTTGATTCTGAAGGTGCTGCTGAGCCTCATCAGGCTGTTGCCTCTCAGGGGCATCGTGGCCCTGCTGTCAACGGCCATCTCGGTGGCTCACTCTCCGTGAACAGAGCATCTGCTCTGCCTCTCCATCAGTTACACGGTGTGGGAGGCCGTCTTGATTCTGAAGGTTCTGTTGAGCCTCATCATGTTGTCGCCTCCCAGGGGCATCGTGGCCCTGCTGTCAACGGCCAGCCTGCATCCTTTGCTGATGCTGTCCGACTCCCTGCAGCCACACGATCAATCTCAGGTCTTGGTCAATCGCTTCGACTCCCTCCAGGTTTGATCGTCTGATTAATTTGTCGCAGAACCCGACATTTGAAGAAAAAATTGGTGAGTTTGATGTTGATTCAGATGGCGCTGTTATTTGTGATAATGAAGAGTTAGAAGCATGGCAGGACCATCTGTCTTCCCATGCTTTGATTGGTCTTTGTCATGGGGCCAGACCCCCTGTAGACACTTTGAAATTTTGGATTAAATCAAATTGGGAACAGAAAGGAATTAAGGTAGCTTCTGTGCAGCATCTTCCTAACTTGTATTATATGTTCATCTTTGAGGATATTTTAAGTGCGTCTTCTGTTATAAACAGCGGGCAGTGGATCATAAGAAACACGCCCCTTTCGTTCTTCCGATGGTATGACTCCTTTGATCCCAAAGGCCCCAAACCCACCAAAATCCCCGTTTGGGTTGAATTGACTGATATGCCCACTAAGTATTCCATATGGGCTAAGAGGATTGGGGGTGTGGTAGGGAAAGTTCTAGGTCAAAAACCGTTTCAAGTCGTCAATCCCCAATGGGCGCATCAAATGCTTATTGAAGTAGATACCGCCAAGCCCCTTAAGGAGAAAGTCCCCTTGAAAAACAGTGAGGGCCAAATAATTTATGAGCAAACCCTGACCTATAAGAACCTCCCTTACGCCTGTTTCAACTGCAATAAGCAAGGTCATTTGATTAGGGAATGCCCTGAGCTCCAGCAGCCAGCCGTTAGTGACAAAAACCCAGCCAAAGACGAGGCCTTTGTTCTGCCCCAGAAAAAACATATTTCCAAGGCTAAAAACAACAAAGCTAATTGGCACATCCCAGCTAACAGATATGCCCCCCTCCTAGCAGAGGTTCAAGATGGTCTTAGCATTCAGTTTCAGGCCAAAGAGGCCCCGATTTCAGGCCCTATAGGTGCTGACCACCCCTCCCCGGGAAGGGCCCCTAACAAGGACCGACGAGTGATTTTCAGCCAAGATCTTGATTCCCCTATGGAATCAGACGAGGATTTCATTGATAAAACCCAACGTATTGATGAAGCTTTCAAAGCTCAACTTGATGAAGAAGATGCTGCTATGATGAAGAGGATGTCCCTCTCACCTATGAAACATCACGAGGAGAGTGACTTCTCTCCCCTTCTCTTGGGTTCAAAAATGAAGAAGATGCTGCTATGATGAAGAGGATGTCCCTCTCACCTATGAAACATCACAAGGAGAGTGACTTCTCTCCCCTTCTCTTGGGTTCAAAAATGAAGAGGAAAAAGGATAAAAGTCAAGAAGCCCTCAGAACCTCCGTGTCCGCGGGTAAACCTTCCAAAACCATTAAAAAATGATGTCTAGTCAATTGCTATCCTTCAACTGTAAAGGGCTTACCAACCCGGAAAGGGCTGTAGCCATCAATATTTGGTTAAAGGACTTAGCCTTTGATTTCGACCTTCTTTGTCTTCAAGAGCTTAAAATAGGGGGTCCTCAGCTGCATATGAACCTTCAAAGAATCTCCAATAATGCTCGGTGGTTTTTTACCAACCATCACTCTGGGAGAGGTGGGGCAGCTATAGGCATTCACACGAAGTGGGAACATACTATTTTAGATGCTTGGTCTGATGTCAATCACTGTTGGACCGCGGTAAGACTGGGCAATCCTTTCAACTGCACTCTTGTTTCCGTTTATGCCCCGTGCTTGGCTAACTTAAGGGCGTCAACCTGGCAGTCTATCATTGAGATTGAGGGTCCCATGCTTCTTGTTGGTGATTTTAACATGGTTGAATCCCAGGGAGACAGAAATAGGTTTCTGGGTAGAACCATCAATGGGCAGGAAAAGGTTCAATGGGAGTTACTCAAAGTTGATAAAGATCTTTCGGACCTTTCTATTAAAACTGGTTTCTCCTGGTCTAACAATCAAAAAGGTTCCTTTCACAGAGCTGCGAGATTGGACAGACTGTATGCCTCTGGTAGCCTGTCTGATATGTGCTTAAAGATCAACTGCACGACGGATTCCTCTCTGACCATCTCTGATCACCTCCCTCTGATTTGCAAGCTGTCTATTGGCCAGGCCAAAGGGAGGGCGGGGTGGCCTCACCTGGACCCTTCTCTCTTTCGTCTTCCGTGTATCCAGCAAATGATTAAAGGCTCCATTACTGAGGCCTTTAGTCTTTTCTCCTCCCCCTCCAAGGGATGGGAATGTCTCGTCAGTAAGGTTCATTCTATTTGCAAGGATCATAAGCGTAAAGCTCATTCGATTCGGTTGAATCGGAGAGTCCAGATCAGGAAACAGATCCAGGACTTATATCTTTCTAAAAAAGGGGTTTTAGATCAATCCACGATCGATCTTAAGAATCAACTCAGAGTCGAGGAGCTGTTGGCAGCTAAGGCCACTAGATTGTGGTACAAAGAGGTGTGGGCTGGGAAAATAGACACACCTCACCCTAAGATGTTTGCCCTCCTCAAAAGGAAAAAAGTTAGGGATCTTATTCCTATGGTCAAGAAGCCCAATGGTTCTTCCGCTCTGCAGATGATGTCGAAAACTTGCAGGTCATCAAGGAGCACTTTTCTAACTTGTTCTCCACAGCTCAGCCTCCCTCTCAAGAAGTTACTGCTGCTAGAGCCAAGATTGCTCTCATTAGGAAAAAGGTCATCAACCCAGCTTTAGCTCTTAAGCTTGACGCTCCGGTCTCTGAGAAGGAGGTCAAGGAGGCTATCTCTCATCTCAAAAAGAGGAAATCTCCGGGGGAAGATGGGATTCCTAATGAATTCTTTCTTGCTTTTAAAGATGAGCTGACCCCTCACATCCTAAACATCTGGAGGGAAGTGGTCTGGCTGAAAGGACCAATATGGGGATCATCAAACTGATCCACAAAAAAGATGAGAAAGAAGATCTTGGAAACTGGAGACCCATAACATGTCTCACCTCCCTTTACAAAGTATATGCTCATATTCTCACTAGTAGAATCAACCCCTATATGGACGAATGGATCCTCAAAGAACAAAAGGGTTTCATCAGGGGTAGATATATTCTTGATGCTATTATTAGCCTTTGGGAGGGCATGGAGCATGCGGAAAACTCTGGGCAGAATTACATCTTCCTCAAAATAGATTTTGATAAAGCCTATGATAGAATTGATTGGTCTTTCCTTTTCCAATCCCTTCAGGATATTGGCCTCAACAGGAAGTTCATTAAGTATGTCCAAACTTTGCTTGGTAATGCGTCTTCCAAGGTTGCTGTCAATGGGTCTCTCACTGAAGCCTTTCCTCTTAGGAAATCCATTAGGCAAGGCTGTCCCCTCTCCCCCCTTCTTTTTGCCATTGTTGCTGATGCTCTTGGTTGGTTGGTTAACAGCAACAACATTAAGGGTATCGAGATTCCCAACAGGCCTAACCCTTTATGCCTTCAACTTTTTGCTGATGACACTAATGTGCTGCTTCGGAATGAAGTGCAGACGGCTGCCCACTTCATGTCCTGCCTTGAGACCTTTTGCCTGGCCAGTGGTTCCCAAATAAACCACTCCAAGACCAGCTTCAGAGTGTTAGAAGGAGGGCCCCCTCCTTCGATTCTTGCCGCTGGCTGTAAGATTATCCCCGAAGGTGTCGTGTTCAGACTGCTTGGTATCCCGATGGGCTTTAACATCTCTGCTAAACAAAGGTGGGACTATGTGCTCAATAAACTTAAGCTGCAGGTCAAGAAATGGAGCCACATTAACACAGGGGTTGCCTCCAGAGCCTTTGTCCTCAATCACTTCATCATCCCCTCCGTCGTCTACTTCCTGGCCTGCTGGAAGCCGTCAGAGACCCAACTTCAATCCCTAAACTCCATCTTGGGTAATTATCTGTGGGGAGGTTCCCTTGACAGGAGGAGGATCAGCAAAGTTGCTTTCAAGGTTTGTTGCTTAGATAAAGAGCAAGGGGGTCTTGGCATTATGGATATTGGGTTGCTGGCTGAAAAGCTCGCGGCTAAGTGGGTGCAAAGGGCCATATTTTCCAATGATGTGTGGGCTGACTTGATCAAAAGAGATGTTGGAAAATTTTGGCTCAAAGGCAAGAGATCATGGAAGGGGTTCTCGATTAATGAAGTTCTGTTTTCGAAGGCCGATCTCTCCCCAATAGGTAGCAAACTCTGCTTCTGCAGGATGTGGGAGTCTTGGATGAAATATAAAAAAATCTTTTGTTTCCAAACTTACTCTAAGAGAGGGAGGTATGCCTATGCTGCTGACTCGGTTTGGTTTGGCCATCTTATAGCTTCGATCTCCGATGATCTGGTCCAGATCAGCCTCTCTTGTTTCAAAGCTGGGATTAAGGTTTGGGGTGACTTATGTGATTCTTCCGGAATGTTAACCAAGGATCAAATCAATTGAGCTTGTCATGCAGAGGTGTAATTCTCTCAGTGTTTTCATTCCCCCGGGGCCTATTTGTGACTGCAAAAACTTTTCTAAAGCCATCTTGTGGGGGTGGTCCAGAAACCTCGGCAAGTTGCCTAATGGTTTTCATACAGGCAAACTTGTTCTCAAACTTAACAATAGATGGTCATTGGGTTGGAATAAGCATCAATGGGCCTTCCGCTTCAAGCTTATCTGGGCCTTCGCACAAGAAAGGAAACATGCCCTCTTGGCCTGGCTGGTCATTCATAAAGCGACCTGGACCCTCGACAAGGCTATGAAAATAGGACATGGAAATGGTCTCTGTCCCCGCTGCAAAACCAAGTTGGAAACTGTCTCCCATCTGTTCTTTTCCTGCTCCGACACGAGTCAATTCTTAAGTGTTCTTAACAAAGCTTTTATGCAAATCAGGAACACCCCTCTCAGTTGGAAAGAAGTCCTCCTCGGAGAATGTCACACTCTTGACCCCTTTACTTGGCATTCCGTCAGATTTCTTCTCTTATGGCATGTTTGGAACCAACGTAATGAAGCTCTTTTCGCTACTAAAACTAATCAACACTTTTTTCTTTTTCTTGACAGCACTCTCAAGCTTGTACAGCAGCTGCAACCTAGAGGGTCTCCTATGGAGGTTGATCGTTGGCAGGACCTACCATGGAGGAAATGGAGACAATTTCACGTTTCCTCGCATTGCAAAAGAAAGGAAAGCATGCTTCAAGGGCTGGATCACGAATGCCAAAGAAGGCTGCAACATTCTGACTCCTACATCCAGGCGTCGGAAAGTCTATGAGGAGTGTCTTTTTCCCTTTAGTGCTCAGTCTGCTGTTCATAAAGTTGTATCAGCCCCCCTCAGTGAATAAAAGCCAGTCTATCTCAGTTTTTCAGGATGTTCATATTGTCGAGCTTCTTTTACCGGTTCAGTTTGTTTTACTGGCTCAGCTCTGTTTCCAGCTGCAAGTAGTTATGAAGTTCTTCCCTTCACCTGTAAGGTCTAACAGTCCGAGGCGTCTACCCATGGACCTTCCTCATGGGAACCTGTAACCTTTCCTTTTTTTAATATATTCAGCTGTTTTAACAAAAAAAAAGAAAAAGAAAAAAGACCAATTAACAACGCCCAAAGTTGCAATGCCCATCAATGAGGCATTAATTAAAGAGCCCAAGAGGCCACTAAAATTAATTTTGGAAACACTTTGACAAATTTTTTTGAATCATTTGTAAATAGTAACTTGTACACAATTACATATAGTTCATCACTTTTATATAACCATTTATATTTCTACATCTTTAACATACCATATTTCATTTGATACTCAAGGATCATATAGCATTTTACATTTCTAAATCTACCATATTTCATTTCATAATCAAGGATCATATATTCATAATCTTCTTTTATTTTGACATAAAACCAAACAACAAAGATGGAGTTACTCTTCTCTCTCTTGAGGGGGAGAAATTTGGAGGTTCAAGATTGAGAAGATGAACAACCTTTTGTTGCAGTTACCAAGAAGCATACAACATCGACACTTTCACCTACTCAAGAAGATTTTGATATGGGCAAAAGCCCATCATTTATCACTCATAAATATTATTCATCACATTCACTGATGTAAAGATTATATAGCATTCACATGCATACATTATAATCATCACATTAGGACACTTTCTCTCACTTACCCTTATGCAAACATTCACATTAAGGGGGAGTGTTGGAGTTAATGCTCTTTGTCCGCTCTAGTGTGAATGGGTACATACATACATATATATATCCATGCATGCATACATACATACATACATATATATGTATGTGTATATATATATATATATGTATGTGTGTATATATATATATATATATATATATATACATATATGTATATATATGTGTGTGTGTGTGTGTGTGTGTGTATGTATGTATATACATATATGTCTATGTGTGTGTGTGTGTTTATATATATATATATATAAACACCGGTTAACAATCGACCTAACGAAGGTAGGTCTTGTTCACTCGTCTGTTATTATTATTGATCTGTTCTTCCCCCCTCAAAATTCAACACGTAGCTTGGTGTGAACTTTTAAAATTATTCAAAGTTCAAAGGTGCTTGAAATTCCAAGTCTAACGGGCCACGACTCTCTTGATACTTGACAAGCGGGGCATAGAGCCATAGACATCACAAGTTATCACAAAATTATATAAAAAGAATGAGGTTTTAAAAAAAAGGAAACATGGCCTGTAAACCACAGGTCAGTTTAGTAGAGCAATTTCTTGACGCCATCCAATATCTCCAATATAGAGACTAGTAAGAATTCTAAGCTCATCCAAAAACTGATCTAATTGTGACATAGGATGGTAGGTATTGGGGCACTGATGAAACACTCCTTAGTTAATGGTTTTCTATGCATAATGATAAGGGTATGCATACCCTATGCATACCCTATGCTTAGCATATGCATAGGCTATGCATACCCTATGCTTAGCCTTATGCATAGCCTATGCATACGCTATGGATAACCTATGCATAGCCTATGCATAGGCTATGCATACCCTATGCTTAGCATATGCATAGGCTATGCATAGGCTATGCATACCCTATGCATAGCCTTATGCATAGCCTATGCATACGCTATGGATAACCTATGCATAGCCTATGCATAACGTATGCATACCCTATGCATAAGGGCCATAGGCTCTTGACCTAAACCTAATCCCCGATACCCAAGGGTGAAACAACACAAAGAGAATAAGCATAAACAAAGATGGCTTACCTCTACTCGCCGAGCGTATGCATAACCTATTCATACCCTATGCATAGTCTATGCATATGCTATGGATAACCTATGCATAGCCTATGCATAACGTATGCATAGCCTATGCATACCCTATGCATAGGGGCCATAGGCTCTTGACCTAAACCTAATCCCCGGTACCCAAGGGGTGCAAAAACACAAAGAGAAGAAGCATAAACAAAGATGGCTTACCTCTACTCGCTGAATCCGTATGAACCACTACATGGCCGAAACCCTTGGTGGTTGTCGCTTTAATAGACCTACAAAAAATTATCATAATAAATCAAAAAATTAGTTCATTAGCCTATGCATAGTGTATGCATAGCCTATACATACCCTATGCACGTAGCCTATGCATACGCTATGCATTACTCTCTTGGTGGTTGTTCGCTTGAATAGACCTACAGAAAATTATCATAATAAATTACTCTCTTGGTGGTTGTTCGCTTGAATAGACCTACAGAAAATTATCATAATAAATTACTCTCTTGGTGGTTGTTCGCTTGAATAGACCTACAAAAAATTATCATAATAAATCAAAACATTAGTTCATAAGCACTATGCATAAGCTATGCATAGGCTATGGATGGATAAGCACTATTGCATAAGACTATGCATAGGCTATGCATAAGCCTATTGTTAAGCCTATTATGCATAAGCCCTAATGTTAAGGCTATGCATAGGCCTTATGCAATAGGGCTTTATGCATAGTGTTAACAATAAGCTATGCATGGGCCTTATACAATAGGCATATTGCAATAGGGCATTATGCATAACCTTAACAATACAGCTTATGCATAATAGGCCTAACAATAGGCTTATGCATAGCCTATGCATAGTCTTATGCAATAGTTCTTATCCATAGCCTATATATAGCTTACGCATACCCTATGCATAGTGCTTATGCATAGCCTATGCATAGTGCTTATGAACTAATTAATTAATGTTTTGATTTATTATGATAATTTTTTGTAGGTCTATTCAAGTGAACAACCACCAAGGGTTATGTATAGTGTATTCATAGGCTATGCATAGGCTACGCATAGGGTATGCATAGACTATGCATAGGCTACGCATAAGGTAAGCATAGGGTATGAATAGGCTAATGAACTAATGTTTTGATTTATTATGATTATTTTTTATAGGTCTATTCAAGCAAACAACCACCAAGGATTCCAGCCACGTAGCAGTTCATATATGTATTGGGCTAGTAGAGTTAAGTCCTCTTTGTTTATGCTTCTTCTCTTTGTCTTTTGCACCCTTGGGTGCCATGGATTAGGTTTAGATCAAGAGCCTATGGCCCCTATGCATAGGGTATGCATAAGCAATGCAAAGCATATGCATATGCTATGCATAGGTTATGCATAGGTCATGCATAGCCTACGCATAGGTATGCATAGGCTATACATACACTATGCATAGGGTATGCATAGGCTATGCATAAGGATATGCATAGGGTATGCATAGGCTATGCATAAGGGTATGCATACCCTAGGCATAGGCTATGCATACCCTATGCATAGCCTATGCATACCCTATGCATACCCTTATGCTGCCTAGCCTATGCATACGCTATGCATAGCCTATCCATAGGTTATGCATAGTGTATGCATAGGCTATGCATAAGGGTATGCATACCCTATGGACACCCTTATGCATATCCTATGCATACGCTATGCATAGCCTATGCATAGCCTATGCATACAAAGAGGGCTTACCTCTACTAGCTCTACATAAGGATATGCATAGGCTATGCATATCCTTATGCATAGCCTATGCATAGCCTACGCATAGGGTATGCATAGGCTATACATAGGGTATGCATAGGGTATGCATAGGCTATGCATAAGGATATGCATAGGGTATGCATAGGCTAGGCATAAGGGTATGCATACCCTAGGCATAGGCTATGCATACCCTATGCATAGGCTATGCATACCCTATGCATACCCTTATGCCTAGCCTATGCATACGCTATGCATAGCCTATCCATAGGTTATGCATAGCGTATGCATAGGCTATGCATAAGGGTATGCATACCCTATGGACACCCTTATGCATATCCTATGCATACGCTATGCATAGCCTATGCATACAAAGAGGGCTTACCTCTACTAGCTAAATCCGTATGAACCGCTACGTGGCGGAACCCTTGATGGTTGTTCGCTTGAATAAGCCTACAAAAAATTATCATGATAAATCAAAACATTAGTGCATAGCCTATGCATACCCTATGCATAGGCTATGCATACGCTATGCAAATAGACCTACAAAAATTTATTATAATAAATCAAAACATTAGTTCATTAGTTCATATGCACTATGCATAAGTACTATGCATAGGCTATGCATAAGCACTATGCATAGGGTATGCATAAGCTATGCATAGGCTATGGATCAGCACTATTGCATAAGACTATGAATAGGCTATGCATATAAGCCTATTGTTAAGGCTATGCATAAGCCTATTATGCATCAGCTCTATTGTTAAGGATATGCATAAAGCCCTATTGTAATAGACCTATTGCAAAAGGCCTATGCATAACCTATTATTAAGGCTATGCATAAAGCTATGCATAAGCCCTATTGCATGGGTCCTATGCATAGCCTTATTGCAATAGCTATGTATAGCCTATGCATTATTGCATAAGCCCTATGTATAAGGCTATGCATAAACCTATTGCATAAGCCCTATGTATAAGGCTATGTATAAACCTATTGCATAAGCCCTATGTATAAGGCTATGCATAAACCTATTGCATAAGCCCTATACATAAGGCTATGCATAAATCCTATTGCATATTGACCTAACCCTAATCCCTGGCACCCAAGGATGCAAAAACACAAAGACAAGAAGCATAAGCAAAAATGAAGAAAGAGGGCTTACGGTATGAGAGGCTATGCCCAAACCCTTGCTCGCTTTAATAAACCTACAAAAAATAAACATAATAAATAAAAAAGTTAGTCCTCATTAACACATTAGTAAGCAAGAAGAACAAGAACAAAAAGAGGTGAGTACACTAAACCCTACTATTAATGCATAAGTGAATGAAAAATTTAGTTTATGTTAAGTCTAAACCCTAGCTCTATGCATAGAATGCTTAATAGGAAGCTTTGATGGAGAGCTCTCCATCAAAGCTCTCTATTAGAGCTCTAAGCATTAGGGTAGGGGTTAGGGCAAGGGAGAGGAAAGAGAGGGGAAGGGAGACATCGGGTAGAGTGCGGAAGGTGGCAAGACTTTATATGGAAAGCATGGCTAAGACTCATCTTCCCCAACCAATGAATGAGGTGCCTCCACCATTGCCACATGAGGAGAAAGAGAATCTCATCATGGATGACATGGTGAATGACGTCTTTGGATAAGAGGTCATAGATGATAGTGAGCAAGCTCCAATGTCACAAGAAGAGGAAACCTTGCATAGAGAGGCAAGCACCCCTTTGTATGAGGGATGTTCGTACTCCACACTGCAAGAAAACTTGGAGCTATTGAACTTGCAAAAACAACTTATGGATGGAATGATGCAAGTTCCATAAGTCTTCTTCAAGAAGACCGCCTCATTCTATTCTCTGAAATAGAAAATGTTTCATGTTTTATATACTCTCCTTGCTAATATTTTGACATGTGATTTCCTATGTTATGTTGTAGGCTTCTCAAGAAGATTCTTTCCCCTCAAAATTTATTACCAAACTCATGAGATGGGTGTCGTAAAATATTCTCTACGCTAGGTATGGATTACACAAAAATACATGCATGTCCCAATGATTACATGCGATTTATAGGGGTTAATAAAGATGCAACAAAATGTCTACAATGTGGGGAGAGCTGCATAGGGATTATTTGTAAGGAGATAAAGTTCCCCAAAAGGTTTTGAGACACTTCCGTATCATTCCTTGCATCCAACACGTGTTTAAATGTAAGGCGTTAATAAAGATGCAACACAATGTCTACAATGTGGGGAGAGCTGCTATAGGGATGATTTGTAAGGAGATAAAGTTCCCCGAAAGGTTTTGATACACTTCCCTATCATTCCTCATCCAACACATCTTTAAATGTAAGGAGATTGCAAAACTCATGACATGGAATGCTACTCTCGCTTGATTCACCGGCATGGCAACACGTGGAGCGTCAACGGCCAGAGTTTAAAGATGAGCCTCATCACTTACATCTTGGCTTGGGTATGGATGGTGTTAATCAATGTGGCTTCAAGTCCATATCATGGTCTACTTGGCCTATTGTATTGGTGAATTACAACCTCCCTCCATGGGTGGCAATCAAGAAAGGTCATATCATGCTTACTCTTCTTGTACCAGGCAAGTATAAGGTGACGAAAATGGATATGTACCTCGAGCCTTTGATTGAGGTGCTTGAGATATTATGGAGAGAGATCAAAGTACATGAGGCCAATAAATAGACGTGAGGCAGAGGTGAAAGGAGTTTTTCTTTGGATGATGCATGACTATCCCGGGATCTCGGAGTGCTCAGGTACCTACTTAAACCTTATATGCATGAGGCTTTAGCCTTTAAAGTTTAATTTTTTATCTCTATCTCAATCATCTCAATTTTAAAATAGGTTTAGCAACCTCCGGACATCATGCATGTCTGATGTGTGGACCATCACTTGTTTCGGTAGTAAGACCCTTTACACTTAAGAAAGTGGTGTATGACAAACATCGATTTCTCCCTCCTTCACATCCCAAGTATGTGC
The DNA here is from genome assembly GCF_041138505.1 of Cibotium barometz. NCBI lineage: Eukaryota > Viridiplantae > Streptophyta > Polypodiopsida > Cyatheales > Cibotiaceae > Cibotium > Cibotium barometz. Next base: position 49,451,396 of record NC_141080.1, on the reverse strand, counting down.
CACATGATGTCTCACCACTTGTGATGAGAGGTAGAGATTGGTTTGAGGCATGGAGAAGCACTCTCAATCCACCACCAAATGGGATGTCTAGACACTGAATCTTCTTTCAACTTCCATATTGGTGTGACGTGAAGATCAATCATCTATTAGATCCCATGCATATCTTCAAGAATGTGGCAACAAATATTTAGGACCATTTAATTGATAAAAGTGATACAAAGGGTGAAAGGGATGACTTAAAAAACATTGGACGCAAAGTGGCAAAATAGTCCTACCAAAGGCACTGGGTATTAACCAAGAGAGAGCACAATAAGGTGAAAAGTGTAATTACCTCTTTTCATACACCAATGGGAGTAATGCATTCATTGAAGGGTGCCTTCACAAAGATGAAAAACAAAAAAGAGGAACAATTATATGGCCTCAAGACACGTGATTGGCACAAGATATTACAGGCATATAAATATTTGATATTACAGGCTCATATACTAACTTTCATTTTTTTCTATACATAGTTTATTCTTCCAATTGCTATAGGGGGTTATGGGAAGCTTGGTGAGGTATGAATCTTGTAAGATTCCTCCCTTCAGCTTTTGAGATGTAAAGGTGTAAGAACCTCCCCTTCAGTTTCTGTAATCATCCCCTATTTTTGAATATAAGAAAATATTGTTTTTCCTTGTTTTTGGCCTAGAGAGAAAATGTTCTAGAGAGAGATAATACGAAATTGAGATATTTTTGGATACAAAGTTTCTCCTAATATCTAAGATGAATTCCCCTGAAAACAAAAGTTCAAAAAGAATTTTTCAATGTGCATTAGAAATTAATTGAATGTGTATATAAGAGACCTTAGCCTAAGGGTCCACATTTTCAGAAATTTTTGATTAAGGTCCAAATAAGGTTCCAAAGGGTCAATAGGATTAATCCAAGTGTTGGGATAACAAAAATACAAAGAATAAAAGAAAATCCCCCAAAAATGAGTAAATGCTCACATAAGATGAAGAGTTGACCAAGTACTAGGTTTATTAGTTAAAAATTAGGATTTATTAGTAAAAAAATCAAATTTTGACACCTCAATAAGGAGGGAAAGGGATCATGAAGGAGGTGCCTTTTTTTCATCATAACCTTGCATTTTTAATTAAAAAAATGAGATATTTTTATCTCTCCTCCTGCAAACTGGATCAAAAAGTGAGCTAAATTGGTACAAAACTTATCCAAAAAAATGGATCAAACTAAGGTTGGACTTGGTTAGTGGCCTCCCTCACCTATAAATAGACCCTCATTCCTTTTTATTTTCATCTTTGAGTAATTAAATGCCAGTATTATCTTCATTTTAGTGTAATTCTATTATCGTGCCACTACTACATGGTAGCCTAATACCGACGCTTATACCGACGTCATTGAATGGGGTCTAAAAAAGCCCCGTCATCGGTATAAACGCCGGTATCTATGCTGGAATGACGACGTTGGTATATGCATCGGGGAAAAATAGCGACGCCTATATCGGTGTCTATACCGACGTTACACCGACGCCTATACCGACGAGCATACCGGCGTCTATACCGGCTTCTACACCGACGCTTATACCGGGATCTATACCTGTGTCTATACCAACGTTTCACCGGTGTCTATACTGACGACAATACCGGCATGTATACCGGCATGTATACCAGTATATATACCGGCAACTATACCGGCATGTATACCAGTATATATACCGGTAACTATACCGGCGTCTATACCGGGGAATATACCGACGCTATAACAGAATTTTTTTTAGACAGAATAGTGTTGCCTGGCGCTACGTGCAATGAACAGGATCAACAGCAGCAAACAGACAGCACCATTTTGTCTAAAATAGAGCACAAAAACAACCGTGCTCGTTTTTTTATTTTTCAGATAAACAAGAAATTAAATTAAACATTAATACTCAAGAATCTTTTGATCATATACCAATAGTTTGAAGGTCATCTTACATCATGGTAATGCCTCCCAATTTACGGTCTCTCCTTCTTCTTCAAGCATCTCAAATAAGGCCACAAGGCCATGTTTGTGAGCGTACTTCTCCTCTTGCCTACTTGGTGGGCAATTCATGGCCAACTCCTACACAAACGATTAACAATTACAACTTTTAGAAATCAACATTTAGCCCACATACATACATTTAGATAAATAAAATTGCTACAAATACTTACGAATTCATGGCGCATGCTTTCATAAATAACCACCACTCCTAAGATGAGAAGCCCCTACTGTTTGGAGTCTTACCCTTGTCGCCTCTCTTTGTTGTTGAAACCTCTCTGGTGTCTCTGTGAGCTCCTGAGCAATGGCTTCCCACTCCCTGTCATCTAGCCAAACAGGTTTCTCTTTCCCCTCTCTAAATGCATCCCTCGCCTCTGACCTACGATGCCCTATCAAAATGCAAGCTGTATACTGTATCCACTCATTAGAGACGACATTCATAGGGTCAGATGGCTGAAACTCTTGCTTTATCTTTGTATTTATATAATTTTTCTTCTCCTTATCTTGCTGATCCCATTTAGTCATGACAGAGTTGTGAAACTGTATAGTGCACAATTGTCGAATGCGTGTCTTCATTGCCTTCCCTGCACTATTCATTATTGGTGCCCCATCCCTAATTGTGTATATCTTGCTGTTGTCATGGTCATGTGTACCCCAGGGAGTGGAAGGTGAACTTATGGGTGTGCTATCAAAATAGATGAGAGCGAAGGACGACGCTCACGTGGTGGTGGTGTCACAGCATTTGTGGCAGTACCACCACAACAACCTCCCCCTGAAGACCTACTACGTGAGCGACGTCTATGTGAAGAGGTGGTAGATCGAGCTGTAAGAGGAGTGGAAGGCTATGTGGTATGAGGTGTGGGAGCTGCTGTCGTACCTACGGGTGTGGGAACTGGCGTCGGGAAGCCAGATGGTGAGGCAGATGTCCCTGCTCCAGAACCCTAATAACTCTGAGCCATGGCTCTCTGCTCTGGAGTCATGGACGAGAGAAAACCATATAACTGCTGGGGACTCATGCCCTGCGGTGTAGGATTAAATGAGAAATCAGGACTGTAGTCGAGTGATGGTGAGTCATCACCCATGGCCTGTGGGGCAGGCACACGCATCACTTCATCTGTGTGGATCGAGTTGTGGCATGCCATGTCATCAAGCTTGCTATAGATTTGCACCTGAACATGCTTTTTATTCTTGGGATGATTGGAAAGTGCCTAAACAGCTTCCCCCTGAACATCTTCTCTATATCTGTTAGAGCCACAATGGGGACATTCTTGCAAATGCTCATATTCACGACGGAAGAGGCAACAATCATTGCGACAAGCATGAATATTATTGTAATCCATGCTTATGGATTTCAATAACTTCTTGGCATCTGCACGAGATGGAGGCATCTCGTTGCCGGGGGGCAATATCTGGTCTTTCAAAAGCCTGCAAGTATGGCAATATCTGATCGTTACTATTAAGATTTAGTCAAATACAAGTTGAAAATTTATCATTTACTATTAAGTATGGCAATATCTGATCGTTACTATTAAGATTTATCATTTCAACTTTAGGTGTAATCTCCAAAAAAATCCTTACTTGAAGAGTTCAGTGACACTTGTATTAGACCATCCAAAAATTGACTGCAAATTTAGCATTGTAAGAGATGCACGCAATACAGATATGTTGGCACCATTGTATAATGGAAGGCGTGCAAGTTTACGCATGGCCTCTTCCTCTGGTTCATAATTTGACCGTTGAGAATGTCGTGGTTGATGATCTTCATGTTCATGCTCCTCAAAGAGAGCTTCTTGTTGCTCGATGAAGGCATCCAACATTTCCTCCATTGGACCTTCTTCCATTTCCTGACCTTCTTCCATTCCCTCGGGTGCTGTTAATTGAGCTCCATCTGTCACTCCCTCCTTCGATATTCTCATCCTTTGTTGGGGACGAGAATTCATAGGCGCAATGTTATCAAGATGCGGCTGCACACTTGCTTGGTTGTACGATTGAAACCGTAAATTTTGCAAGCGCTCCATTGGAAATATGCCAGCGTCATGAATATGTTGGTTGCAAATCCTTCGTTTTCGAAAGATTTGGTACTTACATCGCATGCATGGACACACTATTCTCTCTTCAAGATTGAGAGGCTCCATCTAGCAAGATAACATGTATATGTAGCTCATTAAATACAAATCATTATGCATTACACAAAGCATTATGTAAACCATAAAACAGGGCTTCTTTTTCCCAGCCGCCGTGAGGGAGATTTTAAAAATAACATTTAAAGCGTCAAACGGGCTTCTTTTCCCCAGCCGTTGAGGGATACTTTAAAAATATTAAAAAAAGCGTCAAACGGGCTTCTTTTTCCCAGCCATTGAGGGAGATTTTAAAAATAACTTATACATTAGCTTATCTTCTCTCCATACAAAATTAAGAAGGTAATTAGAACAAGGATGGAGAGAGGGGATATCTCTATTCATAAATAGCTATTTATAAAGGCCTTATGCAAAAATCTATATGCATAGATTCTGCAAATAGAGCCTACACATTGAGCTCTATGCATAGAAGCCTACACCTAAAGCTGAACGCATAGAGCCTTATGCATAAAGCCTATGCATAATGATCTATACATAAGCTTATGTGTAATGCTCTATACGTAAGTCTTATGCAAGCTTTATGAATAAGGTTTATGCAATCGTATGCATAGTAAGGCTTGCAAGCCTTAAGTATAAGCTTGCATAATAAGGCTGCAAGACTTATGCATAAGCTCTATGCATAAGCCATATGCATAAGTCTTATGCATAAGCTCTATGCTATAAGCCTTATGCACTATGCTAACCCTTAATCCCATCACCCAATGGTGTAATAAACATGATCTTGTCTTACATGGATAAGAGATCTTACCTTGATAACATATATAAACTCTATGAATAAAGAGAATACCTTATGCATAGAAAAACATAGCATAAGAAATATATGTTATATGTATAAGAGAGTATAAACATTCAAAAAGCTTATTCTCTCCATCCATGCAAGGCACTCTACATCAAAAAAAGCTTTATGCATAAAAACATAATGCATGTGAAGCCTTATGCATAAAGCTTATCCATAAGATTTATACATAAAACATTATGTATTAAGCTTTATGCATAGATCTTAATTCATACATTCAGCTAGATTCATATAGCTCTATGCATAAACTCTATGTATAGATCTTGCATAAGCTTACAAGCCCTATGTATAGAGCTTTCATAATCTTACAACCTCTATGTATAAAGCCTATACATAGAGCTTATGCATTAAGCTTACAAGAAGGCTATGCATAGAGCTTTCAACAAGAAGGCTATGCAAGCTCTATGTACAATGTCCATGCAAGCTTTCAAGAAACCTATGCATAGAGATTTTATAAGCTTGCAAACTCTATGCATAAAGCCTATGCATAGAGCTTATGCATAGAGATTTTACAAGCTCGCAAGCTCTATGAATAGAGCTTATGCATAAAGCTTGCAAGAAGGCTATGCATAGAGATTGCAAGCTTATGATAGGTTTTATGCATAGATCTTGCAATAATCCTATGTATGAGCTTGCAAGAACCCTAAACTAACCCTAAACCATAAAACAGGGATGCAATAATACGTAGAAAAAAGCATAAACAAGGAAAATCGAAAGAGGGACTACCTCTTTTTTGCGAAGCTGAAGGAGAGGATTGGTGAAAGATTGGTGAAAGAGCTACAAAACAAAATATTAAACAAAGTAATTAGTAAATTAAACATAAGAATAAGAACTAATACAAAACCCTAAAATCTCTATGCATGCATTAGGAGATCTATGCATACATAGAGAGCTCTCAACATGCATAGAGAGCCAAAAAAACACAAAACCCTGAACACCCTATATCCTAAAAAGCAAAAGCAAGAGCATATTAGTAAAAGCAAGAGCATATAAGTTAAAGTGGAGAAGGAGAAGAGGAGAAAAGAGGAAAGCTTGAAGGAGATGCTGAAACGCATACCTTCTCTGGAACGTCGCGGAAAACAGAGAACAATAGGTTCTCGGCTCTGTAAAAAACTTACGAGCGTCGGTATGTACGTCAGTATACGTGCTGGTACATATCTCGGTATATGCGTCGGTATACGCAACGGTAAAAGCGTCGGTATACACATCAGTATACGCGTCGATATACGAAATTTTGAAAATAGCCCGCCCGACTGGTCTCCTCCAAGATTACAACGGGCATACCGACGTTCGACATTTGCGTCGGTATTCTAACGTCGGTATGCCCTAAACCCCTAAATGGATCAAACTAAAGTTGGACTTGGTTAGTGGCCTCCCTCACCTATAAATAGACCCTCGTTCCTTTTTATTTTCATCTTTGAGTAATTAAATGCCAGTATTATCTTCATTTTAGTGTAATTCTATTATCGCTCTATTTTGCCTCTACTTTTGGAAGCTTTGGAGCTTCACAATTATCCATCCTCTCTTGGATATTACCCTCCCCAACTGGGTGGCCAAAGCTCGCTTTGTGGGCTTCACTTCTTTCTTTAAAATGTTTGGGTTGCCCAAGGCAGATTTCTCAAGTCTCTTGGTGCTTAAGAGGCCATGGAAAATCCGGGCCTTCCCCATACCATCATACCCAAACATGCTCTGATGGGGACCAAACTTTGCAAGCATGTGGGGGGGGACCCAGCCCCACATGCTTACAAAGTTTGGTCATTATCCGAGTATTTTTGGGTTGGTAATTATTGCCCAGTGCGGATTTTTCAAGTCTCTTGGTGCTTTAGAGGCAATGGAAAATCCATGTCTTCCCCATACCATCGTACACCGAATCATGCTCCGATGGTGGGGACCAAACTTTGCAAGCATGTGGGAGGGACTCACCCCCCTATGCTTGCAAAGTTTGGTCACAGTCAGAGTTTGGTCACAGTCAGAGCATGTTTGTATTAGTAATTAGTGCCTAGTGCGGATTTTTGAAGTCTCTTGGTGTGCTGAAGAGGCCATGGAAAATCCGGGTCTCCCCCATACCAGCGTACCCAACAAACATGCTCTGATGGGGACCAAACTTTGCAAGGGGTCTCCCCCATACCAGCGTATCCAACAAACATGCTCCGATGGGGACCAAACTTTGCAAGCATTTGGCAGAGACTCACCCCCACATGCTTGCAAAGTTTGGTCATGATCGGAGCATGTTTGGGTTGGTAATTAGCGCCCAGTGCATTTTTCAAGTCTCTTGGTGCTTAAGAGGCCATGGAAAATCAGGGTATTCCCCATACCATTGTACCCAAACATGATCCGCTGGGGGGACAAAACTTTGCAAGCATGTGGGGGGGGCACCCCCACATGCTTGCAAAGTTTGGTCATGATCGGCGCATCATTGGGTTAACAATTAGCACCTTGTAAGATTCCTCCCTCCAACTTTTGAGGTGTATAGGTGTAAGAACCTCCCCTTTTGATCTTGTAATTATTCCCCTCTTTGATTTAAAAGAAAGATTCTCTTTTACCCTGTTTTGACCTAGAGATAAAAAATGTCTAGAGAGAGGTAATCCAAAATTGAGATATTTTTGGATATAAAAATCCTTCTAGTGTCTAAAATGGGTTCCCCTGAAACAGAAATTCAAAAAGAACTTTCCAATGTGCAATTGGAATTAATTGAAAATAGGTTTAAAAAAGGACCTTAGCCTAAGGGTCTAGATTTTCAAAAAAATTTGAATTATGCTCCAATTAAGGTTCCTATGGGCCAATAGGATCAATCCAAGTGTGGGCAGGAGATAAATCCAATTTATAAAAGAAAAACCCCCAAAAATGAGTAAATGCTTACATAAGATGAAGAGTTGACTAAGGACAAGGTTTATTAGTAAAAAACTATGAGTATTACTAAAAAAATGAGATATTTTGGGTATAATGATTCAATTTTGACACCTTGGTAGTAAGGAGGAGGCCTCTTCAAGGAGGCGCCTATTTCACATGTGTGCACATGTGTGGTGGAGTTTTAAACTCAAAAATATTGTGATATTTTTATCTCTCCTCTCTCCTAGATCAAACCAAATCAAAAGGGAGCCAAACTAGGTCCAAATCTTGTCCAAATTCAGCCACCCATGGAAAATCCGGTGTCAATTTTTCAAGTCTCTTGGTGTTTAAGAGGCTATGGAAAATCCGCATATTCCCCATACCATCGTACCCAAACAAGAATGGGGGGACCCCCACATGCTTGCAAAGTTTGGTCTCCACCATTAGAGCATGTTTGGGATTGTAATTAGCGCCGCGCCCAGTGTGGATTTTTCAAGTCTCTTGGTGCTTAAGAGGCCATGGAAAATCCAAGCCTTCCCCATACCATCGTACCCAAACATGCCCCGATGGGGACTAAACTTTGCAAATATTAGGGGGACCCACCTCCACATATTTGCAAAGTTTGGTCATGATCCAAGTATTTTTGGATTGGTTATTAGTGCCCAGTGCATATTTTCCAAGTCTCTTGGTGCTTAAGAGGCCATGAAAAATCTGGGTCTTCCCCATACCATCGTACCCAATCATGTTCCGATGGGAACCAAACTTTGCAAGCATATGGGAGGGACCTACCCCCACATTCTTGCAAAGTTTGGTCACAATCGGACCATTTTCGGATTAGTAATTAGTGCCCAGTGCGTATTGTTCAAGTCTCTTGGTGCTTAAGAGGCCATGGAGAATCCGGGTCTCCCCCATACCATCGTACCCAGACATGCTCCGATGGGGACCAAAATTTGCAAGCATGTGGGGGAGACCCCCCCACATGCTTGCAAAGTTTGGTCATGATCAAAGCATGTTTGGGTTGGTAATTAGCGCCCAGTGCATTTTTCAACTCTCTTGGTGCTTAAGAGGCCATGGAAAATCTGGGTCTTCCCCATATCATCATACCCAAACGTGCTTGGATGGGAACCAAACTTTCTAAGAATATGGGGGGGCCCACCCCCACATGCTTACAAAGTTTGGTCATGATCGGCGCATAATTGGATTAGTAATTAGCACCCAGTACTACAGATTTTTCAAGTCTCTTGGTGCTTAAGAGGCCATGGAAAATCCGGGCCTTCCCCATACCATCGTACCCAAACATTCTCGGATGCGGACCAAACTTTGCAAGCATGTAGGGGGGACCCACCCCCATATTCTTGCAAAGTTTGGTCACAATCAAAGCATGTTTAGATTAGTACTTAGTGCCCTGTGTCGATTTTTCAAGTCTCTTGGTGCTTAAGAGGCCATGGAAAATCCGAGCCTTCCCCATACCATCAGACCCAAACATACTCCGATTTGGGACCAAAATTTGCAAGTATGTGGGTGGAGCCCCCCCCCCCACCCACATGCTTGCAAAGTTTGGTCATGATTGGACCATGTTTAGGTTGCCCAGTGCGGATTTTTCAAGTCTCTTGGTGCTTTAGAAGCCATGGAAAATCTGGGTCTTCCCCATCCCATAATACCCAAACATGCTCCGATGGAGACCAAACTTTATAAGCATGTGGGGGGGACCCACTCCCACATGGTTGCAAAGTTTGCTCACAATCGGAGCATCTTTGGATTAGTAATTAGCGACCAGCGCAAATTCTTGGTGCTTAAGAGGCCATGGAAAGTCCGGGCGTTCCCCATACCATCATACCCAAACATGCTCTGATGGGGACCAAACTTTGCAAGCATGTGGGGAGGACCCACTCCCACATACTTGCAAAGTCTCGTTATGATCAGAGCATGTTTGGGTTAGTAATTAGTGCCTAGTGCGGATTTTTCAAGTCTATTGGTGCTTAAGAGGCCATGGAAAATCTGGGCCTTCCCCATACCATCTTACCCAAACATTCTCCGATGGGGATTAAACTTTTCAAGATCATGGGGGGAACCAACCCCCATATGCTTGTAAAGTTTGGTCCCCATCGGAGCTTGTTTGGATCAATAATTAGCACCACCTAGTGCCCATTTTTCAAGTCTCGTGGTGCTTAAGATGCCATGGAAAATCCGGGTCTTCCCCGTACCATCGCACCCAAACAATGCTCCGATGGGGACTAAACTTTACAAATATGTGGGGGAGACTCACCCCTACATGCTTGTAAAGTTTGGTCATGATCGGAGCATGTTTAGGTTGCTTAGTGCGGATTTGTCAATTCTCTTGGTGCTTAAGAGGCCATGGAAAATCTGCATATTCCCCATACTATCGTACCCAAACATGGTCCGATGGGTACCAGACTTTACAAGAATGTTGGGGGGACCCACCGCCACATGCTTGCAAAGTTTAATCCGTCCATTGAGTATGTTTGAGTTGGTATTTAGCACCCAGGGCGGTCAAGTCTCTTGGTGCTTAAGAGGCCATGGAAAATCCGGGCCTTCCCCATACCATCATACCGAAACATGCTCCTTGCAAGCTGAGACTAACCCCCACATGCTTGCAAAGTTTGGTCATGATCAGAGCATGTTTGGGTTGGTAATTAGCGCCCAGTGCATTTTTCAAGTCTCTTTGGTGCTTAAGAGGCCATGGAAAATCCGGGTATTCCCCAGACCATCGTACCCAAACATGATCCGTTGGGGACCAAACTTTGCAAGCATGTGGGGGGGCCCACCCCCACATGCTTACAAAGTTTGGTCATGATCGGCGCATCATTGGGTTAACAAACCTAGTGCAGATTTCTCAAGTCTCTTGGTGCCTAAGAGGCCATTAAAAATCCAGGCCTTCCCCATACCATCGTACCCAAACATGCTCCGATGGGGACCAAACTTTTCAAGCATGTGGAACAGACCCAACCCCACATGCTTGCAAAGTTTGGTCACAATCAGAGCATGTTTGGATTTGTAATTAGCACCCACCACCAGTGTGGATTTTTCACGTCTCTTAATGCTTAAGAGGCCATGGAAAATCCTGACCTTCCCCATACCACCGTACCCAAACATGCTCTGATGGGGACCAAAGTTTGCAAGCATGTGGGGGGGACCCACCCCCACATTCTTGCAAAGTTTGGTGACAATCAGAGCATGTTTGGATTAGTAATTAGCAACGAATGCAGATTTTTGAAGTCTCTTGGTGCTTAAGAGGCCATGGAAAATCCGGGCCTTCCCCATACCATCGTACCCAAACATGCCCCGATGGAGACCAATCTTTGAAATCATGTGGGGGGGGGACCAAACCCTTACACCCTTGCAAAGTTTGGTCATGATCGGAGCATATTTGAGTTGGTAATTATCACCCAGTGCGGATTTTTCATCAAGTCTCTTGGTGCTTAAAAGGCCATGGAAAATCCGGGTGCTTCGATGGGTACCATCATACCCACACATGCTCCGATGGGTACCAAACTTTGCAAGCATGTGGCGGGGACCCACACCCACATGCTTGCAAAGTTTGGTCATGATAGGAGCATATTTAGGTTGGTAATTAGCGTCCAGTGCCAGATTTTTCAAGTCTCTTGGCCTTAAGAGGCCATGGAAAATCCAAGCCTTCCCCATACCATCGTACCCAAACATGCTCCGATGGAGACCAAACTTTGTAAGCTGTGGGGGGGACCCACAGCTTGCAAATTTTGGTCACAATCAGAGTATGTTTGGATTAGTAATTAATGCCCAGTGTGGATTTTTCAAGTCTCTTGGTGCTTAAGAGGCCATGGAAAGTCCGGGCCTTCCTTATACCATCGTACCCAAACATGCTCCGATGGGGACCAAACTTTGCAAGCATGTGGGGGGGGACAACTCCCACATGCTTCCAAAGTTTGGCCACAATCGGAGCATGTTTGGATTAGTACTTAGTGCCCAGTGTAATTTTTTTAAGTCTCTTGGTGCTTAAGAGGCCATGGAAAATCCAGGCCTTCCCCACACCATCGTACCCAAACATGCTCCGATTTGAGACCGAACTCTGCAAGCATGTGGGGGGGCTCACCCCCACCATGCTTGCATAGTTTGGTCACATGATCAGAGTATGTTTGGGTCGGCAAATTATCGCCCAGTGCAGATTTTTCAAGTCTCTTGGTGCTTAAGAGGCCATGGAAAGTTTGGGCCTTCCCCATACCATCGTACCCAAACATGCTCCGATGGGAACCAAACTTTGCAAGAATGTGGGGGGAACCTACTCCCACATGCCTAAAAATTTTGGTCACAATCGGAGCATGTTTGGATTAGTACTTAGTGCCAAGTGCGGATTTCTCAAGTCTCTTCGTGCTTAAGAGGCCATGGAAAATCCGGGTCTTCCCAATACCATCGTACCCAAACATGCTCCGATGGGGACCAAAATTTACAACCATGTGGGGGGGGACCAAATCCCTACATGCTTGCAAAGTTTGGTCATAATCGAAGCATGTTTGGGTTGTTAATTAGTGCCCCCAGTGTGGATTTCTCAAGTCTCTTGGTGCTTAAGAGGCCATGGAAAATCCGGGTTTTCCTTATACCATCATACCCAAACATGCTCCTCCGCTGGGTATCAAACTTACAAGCATGTGGTGGGGACCCACCCCAACCTGCTTGCAAAGTTTGGTCATGATCAGAGTATGTTTGGGTTGGTAATTAGCGCCCAGTGCGAATTTTTCAAGTCTCTTAGTGCTTAAGAGGCCATGGAAAATCCAGGCCTTCCCCTTACCATCGTACCCAAACATGCTCCGATGGGGACCAAACTTTGCAAGCATGTGGCATGGACCCACCCCCACATTCTTACAAAGTTTGGTCATAATTGGAGCATGTTTTGATTAGTATTTAGCGCCCAGTGCGAATTTTTCAAGTCTCTTGGTGCTTAAGAGGCCATGGAAAATCCGGGCCTTCCCCATACCATCGTACCCAAATATGCTCTGATTTTTGGAACAAACTTTGCAAGCATGTGGGGGGGCCCACGCCCACATGCTTGCAAAGTTCGTGCTTAAGAGGCCATAGAAAGGATGGGTCTTCCCCATACCATCGTACCCAAACATGCTCTGATGGGCACAAAACTTTGCAAGCATGTGGGGGGGACCTACCCCCACATGCTTGCAAAGTTTGGTCATGACAGAGCATGTTTGGGATGGTAATTAGTGCCCAGTGCGGATTTTTCAAGTCTCTCAGTGCTTAAGAGGCCATGGAAAATCCATACTTTCCCATACCATCGTACCTAAACATGCTACGATGGGTACCAAGGGTACCAAACCTTGCAAGCATGTGGCGGGGACCTACCCCCACAAGCTTGCAAAGTTTGGTCATGATCGCAGCATGTTTGGGTTAGTAATTAGCACCTAGTGTGAATTTTTCAAGTCTCTCGGTGCTTAAGAGGCCATGGAAAATCCGGGCCTTTCCCATACCATCGTACCCAAACATGCTTTGATGGCGACCAAACTTTGCAAGAATGTGGGGGGGACCCACCCCACATGCTTACAAAGTTTTCTCACAATATCGGAGCCTGTTTGGATTAGTTATTAGTGCCCAGTGTGGATTTTCCAAGTCTCTTGCTTAAGAGGCCATGGAAAGTCCAGGCCTTCCCCATATCACTGTACCCAAATATGCTCCGATGGGGACCAAACTTTGCAAGCATGTGGGGGGGACCCACTCCCACATGCTTGCAAAGTTTGGTCACAATCGGAGCATGTTTGGATTAGTAATTAGCATGTTTGGATTAGTAATTAGCATGTTTGGATTAGTAATTAGCATCGAGTGTAAATTTTTCAAGTCATTTGGTGCTTAAGAGGCCATAGAAGGTCCGGGCCTTCCCCATACCATCGTACCCAAACAAACTCCGATTTTGACCATACTTTGCAAGCATGTGGTAGGGACCCACTCCCACATGCTTGCAAAGTTTGGTCACAATCAAAGCATGTTTGGATTGGTAATTAGCACCCAGTGGGGATTTTTCAAGTCTCTTGGTGCTTAAGAGGCCATGGAAAATCTGGGCCTTCCCCATACCAACATACCCAAACATGGTCCGCAAACTGTGCACGAATGTGTGGACCAGCTTGTAAAGTTTGGTCATAATGTTTGGATTAGTAATTACCGGCCAGTGCAAAATTTTCAAGTCTCTTGGTGCTTAAGAGGTCATGGAAAATCTGGGCCTTTCCCATACCATCGTATCTAAACATGCTCCGATTTAAGATCAAACATTGCTAGCATGTGGGGCCTACATTCTTGAAAAGTTTGGTCATGATCGGAGCATGTTTGGGTTGGTAATTAGCACCCAGTGTGCAGATTTTTCAAGTCTCTTAGTGCTTAAGAGGCAATGGAAAATCGGGTCTTCGCGTTACCATCTTACCCAAACATGCTCCGATGGGGATCAAACTTTACATCATGTGGGGGGGACCCACTCCTACATGCTTGCAAAGTTTGGTAATGATCGGAGCATATTTGGGTTGGTAATTAGCGCCCAGTGTGGATTTTTCAAGTCTCTTGGTGCTTAAGAGGCCATGGAAAATCCGGGTCTTTCCAATACCATAGTACCGAATCATGCTCCGATGGGGACCAAACTTTGCAAGCACGTGGGGGGGACCACCCCCCCATGCTTGCAAAGTTTGGTCAGAATCGGAGCATGTTTGGATTAGTAATTAGTGCTAAGTGTGAATTTTTCAAGTCTCTTGGTGCTTAAGAGGCCATGGAAGGTCCGGGTCTTCCCCACAACATTGTACCCAAACATGCTTCGATTTGGGACTAAACTTTGCAAGCATGTGGGGAGAGGGGGCCTCCCCCACATGCTTGCACAGTTTGGTCATGATTGGAGCATGTTTGGGTTGGTAATTAGTCCCCAGTGCAGATTTTTCAAGTCTCTTGGTGCTTAAGAGGCCATGGAAAGTTCAGGCCTTCCCCATACCATCGTACCCAAACATGATCCAAACTTTGCAAGAATGTAGAAGGGACCACTTCCACATGCTTAAAAAGTTGGGTCACATCGAAGCATGTTTGGATTAGTAATTAGTGCCAAGTGCGGATTTCTCAAGTCTCTTCGTGCTTAAGAGGCCATGGAAAATCTGGGTCTTTCCTATACCATCGTACCCAAACATGCTCCGATGGGGACCAAACTTTGCAACCATGTGGGGGGACCAAAGCCCTACATGCTTGCAAAGTTTGGTCATGATCAAAGCATGTTTGGGTTGGTAATTAGCGCCCAGTGCGGATTTCTCAAGTCTCTTGGTGCTTAAGAGGCCATGGAAAATCCGGGTTTTCCTCATACCATCATACACAAACATGCTCCGCAGGGTACCAAACTTTGCAAGCATGTGGTGGGGACCTACGTTCACATGCTTAAAGAGTTTGGTCATAAGATGGAGCATGTTTGGGATGGTAATTAGTGCCCAATGCGGAATTTTCAAGTCTCTTGGTGCGTAAGAGGCCATGGAAAATCCAGGTCTTACCCATACCATCAAACCCAAACATGCTACGAAGGGTATCAAACCTTGCAAGCATGTGGCAGGGACCCACCCCCACAAGCTTGCAAAGTTTGGTCATGATCGCAGCATATTTGGGTTAGTAATTAGCACCTAGTGCGAATTTTTCAAGTCTCTCGGTGCTTAAGAGGCCATGGAAAATCTGGGCCTTTCCCATACCATCGTACCCAAACATGCTTTGACCGGGGACCAAACTTTGCAAGAATGTGGGGGGGGACCCACCCCACATGCTTACAAAGTTTGCTCACAATATCGGAGCCTGTTTGGATTAGTTATTAGTGCCCAGTGTGGATTTTTCAAGTCTCTTGGTGCTTAAAAGGCCATGGAAAGTCCAGGCCTTCCCCATATCACCGTACCCAAATATGCTCCGATGGGGACCAAACTTTGCAAGCATGTGGGGGGGGACCCACTCCCACATGCTTGCAAAGTTTAGTCACAATCGGAGCATGTTTGGATTAGTAATTAGCGTCGAGTGTAAATTTTTCAAGTCATTTAGTGCTTAAGAGGCCATGGAAGGTCCGGGCCTTCCCCATACCATCGTACCCAAACAAACTCCGATTTTGACCATACTTTGCAAGCATGTGGTAGGGACCCACTCCCACATGCTTGCAAAGTTTGGTCACAATCAAAGCCTGTTTGGATTGGTAATTAGCACCTAGTGGGGATTTTTCAAGTCTCTTAGTGCTTAAGAGGCCATGGAAAATCTGGGCCTTCCCCATACCAACATACCCAAACATGATCCGATGGGGTGGGGACCAAACTGTGCACAAATGTGTGGACCAGCTTGCAAAGTTTGGTCATAATGGGAGCATGTTTGGATTAGTAATTACCGGCGGCCAGTGCGGATTTTTCAAGTCTCTTGGTGCTTAAGAGGTAATGGAAAATCCGGGCCTTCCCCATACCATTGTACCCAAACATGCTCCGATTTAAGATCAAACATCGCTAGCATGTGGGGGGGCCACCCCCACATGCTTGAAAAGTTTGGTCATGATCGGAGCATGTTTGGGTTGGTAATTAGCGCCCAGTGTGCAAGTCTCTTAGTGCTTAAGAGGTAATGGAAAATCGGGTCTTCGCGTTACCATCTTACACAAACATGCTCCGATGGGGACCAAACTTTGCAGGCATGTCGGGGGGACCCACTCCTACATGCTTGCAAAGTTTGGTAATGATAGGATCATGTTTGGGTTGGTAATTAGCACCCCCAGTGTGGATTTTTCAAGTCTCTCGGTGCTTAAGAGGCCATGGAAAATCCGGGTCTTTCCAATACCATAGTACCGAATCATGATCCGATGGAGACCAAACTTTGCAAGCATGTGGGGGGGACCCACCCCCCATGCTTGCAAAGTTTAGTCATAATCGGAGCATGTTTGTATTAGTAATTAGTGCTAAGTGTGAATTTTTCAAGTCTCTTGGTGCTTAAGAGGCCATGGAAGGTCCGGGTCTTCCCCACACCATTGTACCCAAACATGCTTCGATTTGGGACTGAACTTTGCAAGCATGTGGAGGGGCACCCCCACATGCTTGCATAGTTTGGTCATGATCAGAGCATGTTTGGGTTGGTAATTAGTGTCCACTGCAGATTTTTCAAGTCTCTTGGTGCTTAAGAGGCCATGGAAAGTTCGGGCTTTCCCCATACCATCGTACCCAAACATGCTCCGATAGAAACCAAACTTTGCAAGAATTTGGAAGGGACCCACTCCCACATGCTTAAAAAGTTGGGTCACATCGGAGCATGTTTGGATTAGTAATTAGTGCAAGTGCGGATTTCTCAAGTCTCTTCGTGCTTAAGAGGCCATGGAAAATCTGGGTCTTCCCCATACCATCGTACCCAAACATGCTTCGATGGGAACCAAACTTTGCAACCATGTGGGGGTTTCTCAAGTCTCTTGGTGCTTAAGAGGCCATGGAAAATCCGGGTTTTCCTCATACCATCGTACCCAAACATGCTCCGCTGGGTACCAAACTTTGCAAGCATGTGGCGGGGACCTACCTTCACATGCTTGCAGAGTTTGGTCATAAGACGGAGCAGCTTTGGGATGGTAATTAGCACCCAGTGAGGATTTTTCAAGTCTCTTGGTGCATAAGAGGCCATGGGAAATCCATACCATCGAACCCAAACATGCTACGAAGGGTACCAAACCTTGCAAGCATGTGGGGGGGACCCACATGCTTACAAGCATGTGGGGGACCCACCCCCACAAGCTTGCAAAGTTTGGTCATGATCGTAGTATGTTTGGGTTAGTTAGCCCAGTGCGGATTTTTCAAGTCTCTCGGTGCTTAAGAGGCCATAGAAAATCCGGGCCTTCCCCATACCATCGTACCCAAACATGCTTTGATGGGGACCAAACTTTGCAAGAATGTGGGGGGACCCACCCTCACATGCTTGCAAAGTTTGCTCACAATCGGAGCCTGTTTGGATTAGTTAGTGTGGATTTTCCAAGTCTCTTGGTGCTTAAGAGGCCATGGAAAGTCCAGGCCTTCCCCATATCACCGTACCCAAATATGCTCCGATGGGGACCAAACTTTGCAACAAGCATGTGGGGGGGACCCTCTCCCAAATGCTTGCAAAGTTTGGTCACAATCGGAGCATGTTTGGATTAGTAATTAGTGTCGAGTGTAAATTTTTCAAGTCTCTTGGTGCTTAAGAGGCCATGGGAGGTCCGGGCCTTCCCCATACCATCGTACCCAAACAAACTTCGATTTTGAACATACTTTGCAAGCATGTGGTAGGGACCCACTCCCACATGCTTGTAAAATTTGGTGACAATCAAAGCATGTTTGGATTGGTAATTAGCACCTAGTGTGGATTTTTCAAGTCTCTTGGTGCTTAAGAGGTCATGGAAAATCTGGGCCTTCCCCATACCAACATACCCAAACATGGTCTGATGGGGACCAAACTGTGTATGAATGTGTGCGGGACCTACCTCCACCAGCTTGGTCTGACGGGGACCAAACTGTGTATGAATGTGTGCGGGACCTACCTCCACCAGCTTGCAAAGTTTGGTCATAATCGGAGCATGTTTGGATTAGTAATTACTGGCTAGTGCGGATTTTTTCAAGTCTCTTGGTGCTTAAGAGGTCATGGAAAATCTGGGCCTTCCCCATACCATCGTACCCAAACATGCTCTGATTTAAGATCAAACATCGCTAGCATGTGGGGGGGGTCACCCCGAGCATGTTTGGGTTGGTAATTAGCGCCCAGTGCAGATTTTTCAAGTCTCTTGGTGCTTAAGAGGCAATGGAAAATCGGGTCTTTGCATTACCATCTTACCCAAGATGGGGACCAAACTTTGCAGGCATGTGGGGGGGACCCACTCCTACATGCTTGCAAAGTTTGGTAATGATCGGAGCACGTTTGGGTTGGTAATTAGCACCCAGTGTGGATTTTTCAAGTCTCTTGGTGCTTAAAAGGCCATGGAAAATCCGGGTCTTTCCAATACCATAGTACCGAATCATGCTCCGATGGGAACCAAACTTTTCAAGCATTTGGGAGGGACCCACCCTCCATGCTTACAATGTTTGGTCATAATCGGAGCATGTTTGTATTAATACTTAGCGCCCAGTGTGGAGTTTTCAAGTCTCTTGGTGCTTGAGAGGCCATGGAAAATCCGAGTCTCCCCCATACCATCGTACCCAAACATGTTCCGATGGGGACATAACTTTGCAAGCATGTGGAGGAGACTCACCCTCACATGCTTGCAAAGTTTAGTTATGATCAAAGCATGTTTGGGACTGTAATTAGCGCCCAGTGCATTTTTCGTGCTTAAGAGGCCATGGAAAATCCGGGTCTTCCCCATACCATCGTACCCAGACATGATCCGCTTGGAGAAAACTTTGCAAGCATGTGGGAGAGCCCACCCCCACATCCCTACAATCATGATCGGCGCATGATTGGGTTAGTAATTAGCACCCAGTGCGGATTTTTCAAGTCTCTTGGTGCTTTAGAGGCCATGGAAAATCCAGGCCTTCCCCATACCATCGTACCCAAACATGCTCCGATGGGGACCAAACTTTGCAAGCATGTGGAACATACCCACTCCCACATGCTTGCAATGTTTGGTCACAATCGGAAAATGTTTGGATTTGTAACTAGCGCCGCCAAGTGTGGATTTTTCACATCTCTTGGTGCTTAAGAAGCCATTGAAAATCCAATGGGGACCAAACTTTGCTCCAATGGGGACCAAACTTTGCAAGCATTGCAATGTTTGGTCATAACTGTACCATCCAACACTTTCTCTCTGACAAAATGATAATGGACCTCTATGTGTTTGGTCCGCGTATGAAACACTGGATTCTTGGCCAACTGTATGCTGCTCATGTTGTCACAACAATGAATGACAACCTTGCCATCAATTGGCTCACCCAAATCAGCCAAGAGATTCTTTAACCATACTCCTTCACATGTAGCAATGGGGCTGCACCCCTGTATTCAGCCTCTGTACTAGATAAAGCAACAGTAGGTTGCTTCTTGCTACTCCAACTCACCACGGCACTTCCAAGTGCAAAGGCATAACCACTAGTAGACCTCCTGTCATATGAGCTACCTGCCCAATCTGCATCTGTGTAGCCATGTATATCCAAGCCTTTACCGTTCTCATAAAGAGGACCATAATGTGCAGTGGTCTTTACATATCGCATAATGTGTCTCACTGCATCCAAATGAGGTTTTCTGGGGCTCTGCATAAATTGGCTTACTAGCCCCACAGCATAACTGAGATCCGGGCGTGTGATAGTCATTTAAATGAGACTTCCAATCATCTTCCCATACATAGATGGATCATCCAACTCATCACCAAAATCAGCCCGCAACTTCACATTCTGCTCCAAAGGTGTACTCATTGGCTTACACCCTGTCATGCCATATTTTACCAACATATTCCCAATGCATATTGGCGTTGCACTAACCATGTACCTGTGTGGTTAGGGTTTGTAATATACATTAGGGTTTGCTCTCCTGTGTGTGTGTCTCCTCTCCCTCTACCTGTTTTTCATCATGGTATCAAAGCCTGCTGGTGCTCTCTATTAGGGTTTATGAGTGAGTGAGAGAAGAGGGAGAAGAAGCTGTGAAGCTTGCCATTGATGCTGTGAAGCTTGGAGCACACCGATTTCTATCAGATCTGAGAGCTTGGCCTACCGAGTAAGGTCTACTAAACACCCTTGAGCGGATTGCAGGTGATTCAAGCACAAACAAGGCAAATTAGGGTTGCCCAAAGCAAAAGAAAATTCTGGTTTTTGCAAGCTTTCCATTGGAGCTTGGAAGCAGTGATGTATTGTGAAAATAGATGCAATCTGGCAATTTGCAAAGGAACATGTATGTGATAAGGATGAATGTATTGGCAACTCATGTGCAAGCCCTACATGATGAACTTGCTAGTTGGTACAAAGCAAAGGATGAGGGTGTCATTGATTCTCTTGATGCTGATGTGCATGTGAAATTGCCACAAGCAAGTTCTATCTCTATGTCTGGGCCAGCAGAGTCTGAGAGTAGCACTATACACCCATGGTCAGGACGCTTGAGACATGAGAGTGTGAGCATTGGGAGTAGTGCTGTGGATAAAGGGAAAAAGAAAGTTGAAGAAATTGGAATTACAGGTTATGAGTCGTCAAGTTTAGAGAGTTTGGATGAGGGACTTGGAATACCAGTTTTACGCACACGTGGTGCAAGAAGGCAGGATAGATATGTGCCTCCACATGCTAGAGTGACAGGTGTTCAGAGTGATCCACATGCATTGCGGAGATCCCAAAGGGTCACGTATCTAGTTGTTGACAGGTTGACATATCGTGATTTTGCTATGCATTATGCATATATGACCTCTTTGGTGAAGCATGTGGATGGTCTTTGATCACTTCAATTCCAAGAAAATATCTCAATTCACCCAAGTCTTTCATGTCAAACTACCCACTCAATGCCTTCTTGACATGCATAACATCTATAGCATGATCACCTGTGACAATCAAGTCATCCACATAGATGACAAGTAAGACAATCCCATAAACTATTTTCTTCACATAGAGTGAAGAATCTGTTGTAGAAACCTAAAATCCAAGGGAGATAAGATATCTGCTCATCTTATCACTCTAAGCACGAGGTGCTTGCTTCAAACCATATAATGCCTTTTTTAATCTACATACATGAGTGGGATATCTTGGGTGTACATATCCTTCTGGCTGTGTTTAAACTTCTTCTTGTAGATCACCATTTAGAAATGCATTTTTCACATCCATTTGATGCATTTCCCAACCATTTGCTGCAGCCATAGCAATGACTGCTCTCACTGTTCCTATCTTTGCCACTGGACTAAATGTTTCATCATAGTCCAAGCCTTGGGTTTGTGCATAACCCTTAGCTACCAATCTCGCTTTATGTCGTTCAATGGAACCATCTGATTTGCATTTCACTTTGTAAACCCATTTGCAACTAATAACATTTTTGTCTTGTGGTAATGCAACCAAATCCCATGTTTCATTATGAACCAATGCGTCCATCTCAACATCCATTGCCTTCTCCCATACATGCTTTCCAATAGCTTCTGTATAGCATGTAGGTTCCAAGCCATAACCAACACTATGTGTTGTGTCCACACAGCTAACCCTAGCTAATGTCCACACACTATGACCAGCTGGACGCGGTCATTTATGTCTCACACATGCTGCTACCTAACATGCCAGCACATGGCGCATAGGTGGCACCACACGCTGAGAGCTTGAATCTTAACAGGGCTCTGATACCATGTCAAAATACGGAGCGGAGATGATAACCAAATCTGAGACTACAAGAGCAAGTAGAGCGCAGAAAATAGACAGCACAAGAGGAGGAGAGAGATAGGCATGTAACTCTTCTCTATACACAAGATCCTACAATGAAAAGATGATACAATGATGTGGGGGCAATGGGGCCATTTTATATGGCCCCATAAATGTAGTCGGCCCAGTGGAGAAGTAGGCCGCTAGCCTCACGCGACTGGGTCCCTCCAGTCGGCCAGCCAAAAAATCCTCCACGACCCCCAACAGAAAAGTCGGCCAGCTCCATATGCATATGAGTGCAGTCAGCCAGCTTCTGTGTGATCCTACCAGCATAGGGTAGCCACCCACACCATGGAAAAATGGGGAAAAAATACGGGGAGTGAGGAAAAATGAGAAAACACCTATACATGGCGGGAACACCCACAACAGAGGCCCTGGTGTCTGATAAAGACAAGATATGACTTCTAACACACTAATAGGCCACTTGGGGGGACTATGAAAATAGGTCAAAAAGGCCAAATATTGTTTACACTTGGATCTATCCTAATATTTCAATGTTTTATTTACAGTGTGATTTTTTGCAGTCCTCAATCTAACTTAGATACACAGGCATACCAAGTTTGGTCCACATATGACTAGGATAGGGTGGTCTCAATGGAGCTCAAAATAGCTCACAAGCACTCACATCCCCGCTAGGGCAAAATGCATGTCCACAACTAGTTATAAATAAGCCCTCTCATGCCTTGTTTAATGTACAAACTAATATATATGCTAACCAATATGCATACCAAGCCCTGACCAAATTTGAGTTGATTAAGTATGATTCTTAGGGTAGTCAAAGCCAGCACCAGCGGGCACTAGGTGGGCTAAATCTAGAAAAGATTCCATGCCTAGAAGAAAATTCCCCTTATTTTCATCAATTTGGATAGTGCTTATGCATACATCTTCATATTCATGGAATTACTTGTGTTATGTCAGTTTACAAACCACATAAGAATGCCATAGTGCAAAAATACATGTTCTGAGTAGCTATGGCCAGACATTGTCACTCATGGCCAATTTCTTATCCACACTAAGAAAAATAAAGGAGAAGATGACCTCCATTAGCTGCATCATGTCTTCTGACAATTGTGCACAAACATCTAGACTTAGCATATATCAAATCTTAAAGCATTTCGATAAAATGAGCAATATTTATGGTTGTTGAACCTGATATTCATGTTTGTGAGTGTTTGTGTGATGTCGTTAATGTCGAAGATGTGAATGCAAAGCCATTTTCAGTGGAGGGAGACATTCAAGCACAAAGCCAACTAGAAGGATTTGAGAAGATAGGAGGACAGCAAGAGGAGCAGCCCAAGAGCCAAAGAAGCTAAGAGGAGCCCTCACTATCCTCGAACCACACACCTGTCCAAAACTACAACTTGGACGGGTGCCCGTAATGGTGTGATAGAGTATTTGTGTGGCGATTCCTGCTTCAAGAGCATGTGGCACAGCAAGATAGGATGAAGTCCTAGTGATGTACTTCATGGATATATTATGAGAGTAGTCATTATAGCATTAGGCCTCTTATGAGCCTAAAGTGCCCGGCCGGCCACAATTTAAGTGAGTGTGAACACTTATGGCCATGTATATAAGTGAATTTCTCTCATAATACAACACACTCTCCCATTGTGCAATTAAGTCTTGCTCTTGCTAATCCTCTTGCTAATCTCTCTCCCTAATGCATGCTAGTGAGTATGTGTGTGTGAGTGAAGTGAGGTGAGAGGAGGGGGACGAGGACCCGTAGTGCAACGCGGCGGTGTGACAATGCTCGCCGGCAGAGACAGGGTGGAACTGCTTCTCAAGGAGTTGTAGAGCTTGGAGACCTCAAGGGTTATGAGCTCGGCCATTGGAAAGATCCTCACGACTGTTGCGGTTCACCAGGTAATCTCTTTTTGGATGTGTTTCAAGTAGGGTTAGGGTGAGCCATAACATTCTTTGATGCTACTAATGCGCTTTCTTCTTTGGTTGTTGTTGCTGATGCACTTGATGTTGTGCTTACTTCTTTGATTCCTCTGATGCGCTTGCTTCTCTGGTGCTTTTGAGGTGCTTGCTGGCTCTGGGGGCAATGGTAATGGGTTACTTTGTTATTGTGTTTCTTTGCTGCTACGTGCTTGGAGCTGTGTTGACTCCTACATTGATATTTGCTACATGCTTGGAGCTGTGTTGACTCCTACGTTGATATTTGCTATGTTGTGGAGAATGGGGTTGTTGTGTGCTTGCTCACTGTTACTTGTGTGGGCATTTTTCATGTTCTCTCACTTCTATTTGTGAGCTTTGATGTTCTCTCACTTCTATTTTTCATGTTCTCTCACTTCTATTTGTGAGCTTTGATGTTCGCCTTTTCTACACTTCTTCAACTGGCCGACTTGCTTTTCTACTTTACTCTGCTACATGTGCTTATGAGGCCTCCGCTCATACTTTTCTCTTTCTCCACACTAGAGAGGTAGCCATTTTTTCTTGTGCCAACAACAACACATGCCTAACAACAGTAAGCAGCAGAGTTTGTTTTGGTTTTACTTTCTCTTACTGAGATGTTTATGCAAGTTGTGCTACTATTGGTGTAACTACACACACAAAGTTGTGTGTTGCTTCAATTATTGGGGCTCTAATTGAATGATAAGGAAAAAAGCCCTCTAATGTTACATGGATTTCGGAAAAACCTAATGGAAAGAGTGAAAAATAACCCAATTACGCCCTTAACACTTTCTCTGATTACTTACTAAAAATGAAATGAAAAGGCTAAGGTAATAGAGAGCTGGACCTAAGCTTTGATACCATGTTAAAACTATGGATCAAGCTCTCCTAATGACAACATCTATCTAATCAAAAACTAATCCTACTCTAATGACAACACTAATCTAAGGTGGATAAAAATGAAGAAGACTCATCATGAGTACGTGCTAATTAGGATTAGACTCATCATGAGCACGTGCTAATAAGGATTAGACTCATCATGAGCACGTGCTAATAAGGATTAGACTCATCATGAGTACGTGCTAATTAGGATTAGACTCAAGTTCAGTTAGGTTACAAGATGGAAACTTGTACTCATAAAAACACTTGAGATGTTGTTCAAGTGATACAATTTCATTTCTTGAAATGGCCCCCTTTTATATGAGGAGGTACACCCTTGGGCTTGTACATCAATGTGGGATAAATCCCTTTGCTCATGTGGCTGCATGCTATGCTTTGCACTTTCTTGGCTACTCATTCTCACTTCCTACCTCTTCCTTGTGCTCTTTGGCACCACATTTCTCAACACGAAATCATGTCGATGACGGTGCAAAAGATATAGCGATGTCGAGATGAAGAGACGATGTGGCACAAACATCGGTGGGAAGTATGTCGTAGAACGCATGACAACATGGGTGTAGGTGCGGACGACACGCGACGACTGTTTGGCAATGGCACTATTGGCAAGCGGCATCATGGCCTGGCTGGGCTACTGTGGTGGCCCCAGTGCTACTGGGGTAGGCTGCCCAGTGGCCTCTCTACTATGGTTGCCCACCTTTGTTGTTGTTGGGTAGCCCTGAGGGATGGCCTTGGCTGCCCCTCAAGCCATGAAGAAGAAATAGATAGATAACAACTATCGTATCGCACCCCCCTCTTACTATAGCTGACTACCCCGAAAGAAGGTGAGAGAGAGAGAAAAAAAAACAAAAACAAGAATTACATTGCTGGTGTTATCTCTCACATGTGCACCAATCACAACAAGGAGATGGTGAGGTGAGGCAACCTCTTACATTGCTGGTGTCGTCTCTCTCACATGTGCACCAAATCACAACAAGGATATGGTGAGGTGAGGCAACCTCTCACCTTCTTCATGGCCCCTCAAGCCATGAAGAAGAAACAGAGAGAGAACAACTATCATACCGCACCCCCCTCTTACTGTAGTTGACTACCCCGAAAGAAGGTGAGAGAGAGAGAGAGAGAGAGAGAGAGAGAGAGAGAGAGAGAGAGAGAGAGAGAAAACAAAAACAAGAATTACATTCGCTAGTGTCGTCTCTCACATGTGCACCAATCACAACAAGGAGATGGTGAGGTGAGGCAACCTCTCTATGGCTACAAGGGGGGTGAAGATTAGCAAAAGGGAATGTGGCGGTTGGTGCGCATACAAGACGAGCTTTGGAGATAGAGAGACGACGAGCTTCTACTCGGCTATTGTGCAAGCAAAAACTTGAGTTGCTTCCTCCTAGCTACTTTGGTGGCCTCTCCTCTCCACACAATCAACCCTGCTTCCTCCTAGCTACTTTGGTGGCCTCTCCTCTCCACACAATCAACCCTGCTTCCTTGGTGGTTGTTGTACACATGATAGGAGAGAGATCAATGTAGTAGAGCTTCACGATGGCAAGAGCAAGAGCTTCAAGCTGCCCTTTACACAGAGCTATGGCACAGCCCCTCTTCTTCGCACATTTTCCAAAAATAAATAGGTCGACCGAGAGAAGGATAATGTGATGAGGTTTTCTTCAATTAAAATGTTTTTAAAAAATGACTTCTTTAATTGGGTCTTGTCCCGATTCACATGAAGAACCTCCGTTATGATACCAATGTTACACTACGATAACAGCAACACATCGATGATGGAGGAGAGCTCTGGATCACCACCTAGCCCATAGAGGTAATGAGGATGAGGTTCCCCACTGCTGAGTATATATGGTGGCCTGCCCGCCCACACATACCCGACCACACATACCCGCCCACACATACCCGCCCACACATACCCGCCCACACATACCCGACCACCCGTGGAACTACGCCCAAGTGCCATCTCCCCCCTGAACCCTAACTCACTCGCCACCCATGCTTTGGTGAGCGGTCTCTCAAAGTTCGATCGAGCTTTCATAGATGCACGGGCTATATGACACCTGTCCATCATGAGTAATCATCACTATCAAGCTGGCCCCCAACAATCCTGAACTTTCATAAATGGAAGCTTCTCAGTGACAATTGGTTGATGTTATCAGAGATCTTTGCTTGCAAACAATGAGAAATCTGCAAATAGGTAATTTCTCTATGGAACTTATAATATAGTAGTATCTATTGTAGCGGTACTTCTGCACAATATCTGTATGCCACAACACGTGACCAGAGCACACGTACATACACCCATAATCAGCAATACATGTGCAATCAGTAATTTTCTTCACACCCAAAATGTATTGCTACACTATAATAACCAAAGTTAGGATAGAGATAGTTCTAAACCAGAACTTTTCATAACACCTTTGCAAAGGCCAAATAGAGGCCAAAACGTACCTGAAACACGAATTTGGCTGTAAACTTTCAGTACAAAGTATGGAGCACAATATAAGTACCTCTGCACCTATGAAGATAACTCCCCAATCGATGATGCATAGCTCCTAGAGCTACCGAGGGGGTGTTGCACCAAAATAATAAGGGAAAGAGATGATGATACTCTTACCCATGTACTGGTTTCTTTACCTTCATATCTTCCTTTTCTTGCCACTCAGCTCCTTATCTTGAACTAGGCTCTGATACCATGAAAAGATTTAGGGAGAAGAGAGAGCTTGAGCTCTTGCAAGCACACACACTCTCACAACAAAGGAGAAGACACACACAGAGATGGAAGGCTGAAATCTTCTTCTACTTGTTACTCTCAAAAGAGGTCTACAAAATATATGTGAAAACCAACATAAGTACTAGAGTACTATGTACAAGCGGTCCATAATGTGAACATGCTAAGTAGGTGAGGTGGCGAGGTAAGTGTGCATAACTCGATTGGACTAGATAAGTATAGTCCAACTATAGAATCACTGGCGAAGCTCCATCATGTCAGCCTACTACCAAACACACCAGTGGTGTAAAGGTAGAACGGTCATCTAGGCACATCATGAGTGTTAGCTTATGTTGAGCTTGACATCTGAATAGTTTGAAGAGTATAAAAGAAAGATGGATAGTGTAAACACAACATTGTTTGAAGATTATAAAATAAAGATAGAGCACACTAGCTCTTCCCACACCCATAACAATGAAGAAGCTTTCCACTCAAGGAAAAAATTCTCCAACAACAACAAGAGCTTCAACAAAAATGGCTACATCGACACAAAGATGAAGGACAAGAAGCCTTGTGGTTTTTGTGGTAAAAGCAACCATCTGGAAGAGCATTGCTTCCTATAAAAGAAAGCACAAGGTCTCCTAGTAGAGCCAAAGGATGAAGTAGAGGAGTACTTGAAGAGGACTTTGATGAGGCCAACTACATTAGAGATGGTTGGGCTTTCTAACTACTAAGGACATTGGCCCTTGTTGGAATTAGGGTTGCAGGAATGCACACACAACTTCAAGAAGATGAGGAAGCTTGAGCACAACACAGTAGTGTATTATGAGTGCCAAAAAAAAGATAACAAGCCCTAGAAGATAATAGGCGTATATACAATGCACGGGGGAAAAAACCTCCTAGTGAGGGAAAAAGTGCCCCGGCGGTCCTAAGTGTGTTCACACACATCACTACTATAATATGGTAACAAATCCCCCCTGGAGTGATGCGGTGAACAAGAGCTAGCACTCATGTATAGGGAAGTGTCTAGCTATGTGGACGAATCCACAAAAGGGAGTAAGCCCAAAGCTTTGCGAAAAGCTTCGAACTTCTCACGAGGCAGAGCCTTTGTGAAAAGGTCTGCAAGGTTATCCTGTGTTGGCACATAAGCCAAACTGATCTCTCCTGCAGAGAGTCTCTCCCTGACATAATGGTAGTGCACCTCAATGTGCTTCGTACGAGCATGGAACACTGGGTTCCGCGCAACTGCCAATGCGCTCTGACTGTTAGTGAAGATGGTGGTGGCAGATGGCTGCCCAACACCCAAATCAGCCATAAGGCGTCTGAGCCACACACACTCAACCGTAGCTGTGAAAGCTGCCCTGTACTCAGCTTCACAACTAGAAGTGGCCACAGTAGGCTGCTTCTTGCTCAACCATGATATGCATGAGCTTCCAAGCATGAAGCAAAAACCACTCGTGGACACGCGTGTGTCATAACAACCAGCCCAGTCAGAATCTGAAAAAACATGTAAATCTGGCGGCAATGATCCCCCCTTGGGATAAAACAACCCAAGATGCCGAGTACCACTCAAATAGCGAAAGATACGCTTCACTGCCTGCCAATGCTTAATGCCTGGGCTATGCATAAATCTGCTCACCTGTGAGACTGCAAACTGAATGTCTGGCCTCGTAATGCATACATAAATGAGGCAACCAACAGCTGTCTGATAGAGTGTGACATCAAAGTGATCTCCAGCATCATGAAGACTCAACTTCAAACCTGTCTCCATTGGAGTAGCAATAGGCTTGCAGTCTTCAAGGCCAAATCTCCGCAACAATGTTTCAATATACTTTGTCTGACACAAAGCAATACCTCCATCACACTGCTTAAATTGTATCCCCAAATAATGATGCAAATGCCCCAAATCTGACATCTCAAAAGAGGCATTCAAATCAGCCTTAAAATCAGCAATATGACTCTCATTTGGTCCTGTGAGCAGCATGTCATCGACATAGAGAGCAATGATTAGATGTACACCATCCACACGTTTAACATACAAAGTGCTTTCTGTTGGACTATTCTGAAACCCATGTGCAGTCAAATATGCATGTATTTTTTCATACCAAGCTCGTGGAGCTTGCTTTAAACCATGTAAAGCCTTTTTTAACCTGCACACTTTGTTTTCCTGCCCTCTTTGAACAAAACCACGAGGCTGCGATACATACACCTCCTCATGCAAATCTCCATTTAAGAACGCAGTCTTTATGTCCAGCTGATGTACATTCCAACCATTATGAGCTGCTAATGCACAGATGCTACGAACAGTGGTCATACGACATGTGGGAGCAAAAGTCTCATCAAAATCAATGCCCTTCTCTTGAGCATAACCTTTTGCAACAAGCCTAGCCTTATGGCGATCCACTGTGCCATCAGGCTTACGCTTCAATTTGTATACCCACTTAGTGCCAATGGCCTTCTTGCCAGGGGGCAAGTCACATAAAGACCATGTACTATTCTTCATAATAGCATCGTATTCTGCTTGCATAGCAGCCATCCAATTTTCTGAACTTTGTGCCTCATCAAATGAAACAGGCTCACTTTCATCGCACATACTAGAAACAGCCAATGCATAACAATCTGACGCATAAGAGGCACCATGAGAGCCAGAACGAGTGCGACTAGACAAAGGGGCATCCAACTTGCTGTCACGCAAAGTCTGCACCAGCCATCTGGGCATGTTCCTAGAGCCCTCAATCTCTTGTCTCTCATCCTCAAGTGCATCATGCACATCTGCATCAGATATAGGCTGATCTGTGCCATCATTTAAAACCTGCATAGGCTGAAAAACTGCCTCATGAGGTATTGCACTTGACTGTGCATTACTGAAAAGAGGCAACAATGTATCATAGACATCACGTGAGCTGATATCTGTCTCCTTAGTACATGAAACCAAGGGCTGAACTGCATCTTCCACAAATACAACATCACGGCTAACCAAAATGCGCTTTGTCTGTGGATGATACAAACGATAGCCTTTGCTCTCAGCACTATATCCAACAAAAATACATTTGACAGCTTTGTCATCCAATTTTCTGCGATGTTGCACAGGCACTAATGCATATGCCAGGCAACCAAAAACACGTAAATGGCCAACAGATGGCTTGCGGCTATGCCAAGCCTCATATGGAGTGACAACCTGTAATGCTTTGGTGGGACACCTGTTTAGTACATAAGTGGCACACATGACAGCCTCAAGCCAAAAACCATGTGGTAGACTTTGACTCTTAACCATACATCTTGCCATTTCCATGAGAGACCTGTTTTTTCTCTCAGCCACACCATTTTGCTGTGGTGTATACGGCACTGTACATTGGTGTTTTATCCCACGCTCAGCCAGAAATGCATTAAATTCTGAAGACATATACTCCCCCCCTCGATCTGAACGGAGGGTGCCCATCTTACTTTCTGACACATTTTCAGCCATAACCAAAAACTGTTTGAAGCACAAAAACACTTCGGACTTTGCCTTCAAAGGATATACCCATGCATGCCTGGTAAAATCATCAATGAAAGTCACGAAGTAAAGGTAGTTTCCAAATGATGGAGTTTGCATGGGACCACAAACATCACTGTGAACAAGCTGCAATCTGCGTTCAGCTCTCACTGATCCATCTTTGGGAAAGGAAGCACGCTGCATTTTACCCAATATGCAGCCCTCACAAACATGCTTGACAGGTGCCTCAAGCTTAGGCAAAGAAGACACCATTTCAGATTTCTGCAGGCGCAGCAAACTTGCAAAATTCAGATGACCAAAACGTGCATGCCACAGTTTTGCATTTGAAATAGCCTGCGTATCCATAATAGCACATGCTGAATCCTCTACACATTTGCCATCCATATTGAGCTTATACAGCCCTCGGCATAGTGAACCAGATGCTACAATGATGTCACCACAAGAGAGATCATGAACAGTACATCTGTCATCCACAAATTTTACAACTAAACCTGTTTTGGCAAATGCGGAGACTGACAGCAGATTCTTTTTGATCCCTGGCACATACAATGCATCAAAAAGTGTAAAGGTGTTGCAATTTGCAACATTCAGCACAATCTGTCCAACTCCTTTAACGAGATAAGAGGAGTTATTGGCACAAGTGACAGTATTCCCTGTGGGAGCAGACTCAAGGAAAGTGAATAAACTGCGCTGCGAGGTGATATGCTTAGTGGCACCACTGTCAAAGTACCATACATCTGAATCTACTGCAGACATACATGTGTCATGCAAAGATGGGTCATAACTGCACTGCGCATTGAATGCCCATTCTGTATCTTGAACAACATTAGCAGATTCATTGTTAGAAGGAGAGGCATCTGCAACAACAGCCATACCAGCCTCTTTCTTCTTAGCCTCTTTCGCAGCCAGCTTAGGACACGCTTTGATGACATGATCATTTCCCTTACAGTACTTGCAAAATGTCTTCTGTTTGTCACCCTTCTTCTCATCTTTGTCTTCCTTCTTTGGTTGCGCAGCATTTGCAGATTTCTGCTTACTAGAAGAAAAGCCAGCTTTACCTTTCCCGCTTCTCTGACTAGCAACGAAAGCTTGATCTGCGACACGCATAATATTCCTGTTTTGCCTTGACTGGTCTTCTTGCAGCAAAACAGAAACTAACTCCTCAAATGATAAGGCATTGGGATTGCCTTTCATCATCAAGCGAAGAGTGGAAGCAAAACCCTGATAAGAATCTGGTAGACCATTCAAAACAGTCTGCACAAGTGAACTGTCTGACAGGATTTCATCTGCAGAAATGAGCTGCTCTTTGAAATCCTTGATCTTTGTCAAAAAGCTATCCATAGAATCACCTTCGTTCATATGCTCACTCTCCAACTGTTTTCGGAGGTAAGCAACACGAGCCTCATTTCTTGCCTGATACAATGTGGCAAGTACATCCCAAGCATCCTTAGAAGTCCTGCAGGAGCGAATATGTGGGATAATGGTACGTTTGACAGACAGCGCAATCAAGGCATGAGCCTGCGCATCTCTACCATCCCAACGAATCTGCTCTGCTGAAAGTGGTGGTTCTCGAACAGCTGCTACAGCACTTGTGCCTGCACCATCATCAACAGTACCTGTTTCTGATGTGTTTGCAGCATTCCCAGCCACAATAGGACGTGCATCAATACCCTGCACAATGTTCCATAACCCCTTTGCTACCAATACATGTCGCATCATATATGCCCACAATGGATAGTTGGTGCCATCCAACTTATCCTCAGCAGCCAACATGCGGAATACATCATTGTTGTCAGCCATGGCCAATGACTGTACTACTAGATGTAAATGCTGTCTGTAAGAGGTAAACCTGTATAAAATCGACCTGTGCTATGTAGCACAGCCCAAAACAGACGAATGGGCACCTGTCCTGCAGATTTTAATCTTGACAGAAAATCTGCACAGTAGGACGATTTTGCCTGCGCAGTACTTGGAATGCAAAAACGGAGGGCGAAATGACTTCAGATCAAAATTCTGAAACGAACAAGCCTTACGGGCTTACCCACGGCATATACTAACCTGCAGACGCTCGTGAAACCTCGTCGCAATCGGAGGAGATGAAGCGGCAGGTGCCGGTGATGCTGCCCGGGAGGAGGAAGCCTGCTCTGATACCAATTGTTGGAATTAGGGTTGCAGGAATGCACACACAACTTCAAGAAGATGAGGAAGCTTGAGCACAACACAGTAGTGTATTATGAGTGCCAAAAAAAAGATAACAAGCCCTAGAAGATAATAGGCGTATATACAATGCACGGGGGAAAAAACCTCCTAGTGAGGGAAAAAGTGCCCCGGCGGTCCTAAGTGTGTTCACACACATCACTACTATAATATGGTAACAGCCCTCACTACCGACCTCAAGGTGGGAGGGGGGTCACTATATGTAAACCCTGTAGAGTCACGTGCGTTCAAGGCATATTTTTTAAATCTCTTATATGTGAATTTTCATCAACTAAAATTGGGAAGCCATGAATGTAAAGTTACAAAGATCTGGAAGAGTCAAAAATCCTGTGCAAAAAATTTGAATTTGTTTTTATAGACCCCTTCTTTCTATGAAAAAAGTAAATAAAATATACCCTTTTTATATACTCATGTGATATATGTTCACGTTTTTTTGACTCCCCCCTCCCCTCGCTATATCGACTACCCCATAGTGTAGGACCTCACTTTGTTTGTTTGTTATATGTACTAGGAGGCAACCTACTACTTTCATTCCCATAATGTGAAATTTGGGTAACAGACCAATAGGCATATGGACATTTGTTGAGGGAGGATTTATTAGGACATTAGTCATCAAGTTCCTAGCAATTTATGTGTTAAAAGGACTCAATGTCTAAGGTTGAAAGGTCATGTAAATTAAGCTCAAACTCATCTTTGTCTAGGCACCTCTAGTGCAAGTGGGTGTAAGAGATTCCAAGCGGGTGCAAGAGATTCCAAAGATTTAAATATAGCTACCATCCTAGATTCCAAGCGGGTGCAAGAGATTCCAAGCGGGTGCAAGTGGGTGTAAGAGATTCCAAGCGGGTGCAAGTGGGTGTAAGAGATTCCAAGCGGGTGCAAGTGGGTGTAAGAGATTCCAAAGATTTAAATATAGCTACCATCCTAGATTCATGGAGAACTTTGTGGAGATATATGACATCATTAACTTTGTGGAGAACTTTGTGGAGATATATGACATCATTAATGATGTACACTGTGCATTATATTTTGAGTCTACAAGAGACATCATTCATGATGTACTATGCATTGTATTCCCACTCTATAAGAGACATCATTAATGATGTACAATGCTTTATATTCCCAGTCTATAAGAAGAGACATCATTAATGATGTACTATGGATTATATTCCCAATCTATAACAGACATCATTTGATAATAAATAAACTACATGTGTGTTCCTATCTCTAATCAGCTCGAGGTGCAGTAAGCTTCATCGTTCTCTCTCTTAATTATGTACTATCCATTGTATTCCCAGTCTATAAGAGACATTAGTTGATGATGAATAATCTGCATGAATAATCTGCATGTGTGTTCCTCTCTCTCTAATCATCTCTAGGAGGATTGAGCTTTATTACTCTCTCTCTTACTTCCTCTCATTTGCTTAAATAGTTGTAAAGTCATGTAATCCTCCTTAGCTGCATTGCACAATCATAATGCCATTATCAATTTTCTGGTCTAAGACATAGTTTTGCTTCTCTGTCTTGCATAGCATATTTTGTACACAAGCATCTTTTATTCGTAAAAATCAAAAAATCAAAAACAAAAAATCATCATTGCTTCAACTTGTGACACACACACAAATAATGCACAACACTACTAGGATAGAAGCTTGGACAACCGAAACCCTTCATGTAAATCTATGGAGAGGGGCATCTTTGGCGGTGGTAACATTGGCCCAAGGTATGAGCTATTGCCTAAGGAGGGCTACCATTATGTTTGACTAGAATAGCATTATGTTCTTTTAGGCACTTTTTTGTTGTTTCTAACCATGCACATACATTGGGACTTGACAATTGCAACCTTGTCATGATCAAGAGTCTAAAGGCTAAAAACTACAATGCAACAACAATTGTTGCATGGTGGACTCCATCTTCAAGTCCCGTGTTTTCTACCTCAACACATGCACTAATCCCTCGACTTTGAACTCTGCATAGGTCTGAGGATGGACCTACATTAGGTCATTTATGGTGGTTAACTTGGCAGATGACTTTGAAGGCCTCACTAGAAACTTTATGAAACAGTCGAGGTATTTATACAAGTGATTCGGCATCAACAAGTCTAGTGATTTTGGTCAATTTGTATTTTTACCCGTCTAAGCGGTTTTTTTTGCACATAATGCACATCTTACAATTTTTTCCTCTCTAATGAGCCACGCATGATGTAACAAAGATGACTGAGCTAAGTATAATACCGACATAAATTCACATATATACTAGTAGTCTAGCATACACAAAATTAGAGATTTACACTATGGCCACCCAAGCCTAGTAGTCTAGGGTGGAAGCATGCTAACGCGCTACGCTTTTGCCGGTTGTTAGCAGTAGTAGTTTTTAAAAATGGACATGTGGTAAAATTTTTACAAATCAAATCATAACTTGTCGGAGATTATACATCAAGATTCTTTGTTTCAATAGCTGATAGAAAATTTTACATTGTGGCTCATCTTTGGATCTAGTTAGCACATCCAAAAATTGTGCTAATTAGCAATGTCCTGGGACATGCTTTTTTGAGAACATTAACATGCTTTGACCTTCTAGCATACACTAAATTAGAGATTTACACTATGGCCACCCAAGCCTAGGTGATCGACCACTTATTAAGTTTGTATAAAAGATAACCCTTCTAATGAGAATGGATACTTCCCTTATGTGAGAATTGAGAGCCCTTGTCTACTCTTATTTCCTCTATCTTATCTCTCTAATGTGTGAGTGAGAGTGTGAGTACTTTTGCAGGATTTTTTCTCCACCATCATATTTTCTTGTAATGAGGTGGAATGTCCTTGGATTGTTACGTCAAACATCGTTCGGTAATGACCAACGGTGGAAGCTACAATACAAACTAGCTTTATCAAGTGGTTGGAGGGCCTCCCTTTGCAAAGCTCTATAGGGGTAAGAATCGTCATCCCCATGACACATTATTCTAGTTCTCTTAGTCTCTAGTTCGATCTACAGGTTTTTGTGTGTAGAATGCTTTCTTTCTTGGTTGAGCATTAAGGAAAGGAGTTAACAAGGGTGAAGGGAGAGTCCTCTATGCCTTGATGGAGGCAGCAAGAGATCCATCTTCGTGATGGTTCTCTCTCACAATAGATGGGAAATAAAAGGGGAAGCTAATACAAGATAGAAACCTATAATCAAACCTATCTAGTATATCCATCAAGAAAGCATCCGAGAAACAAGAAAGGGAAAGAAGGAGAGCTCACAAGAAAGGGAAAGAAGGAGAACTCACAAGAAAACTATTGCAAGGGAATGATTATGGCTTACTTATTGTCAAAAATGGCTTATATATAAATTACTAGTTTTCACACTAGGCCGGCCAAACTTAAAAAATATATCAACCTCTATTAATAGTCTTTAGTAACTATGTACACCAAGTCCGTAGACTTTTCCTATTTGACATTAAGCATATGGTAAGGCCACTTTATATGTTCCAACATCAGCTTACAAAAGTTAAGGATTTATTCGCACAAGTAAGATATCAAAGCGCCTTGCTACTGTAGGCCAGACGATCGAAACCATGTTAGCCCAACGAAGTGGTTAAAGAAACTTTTAGATTGATGACCAAATGGTTATTTTAGAGCATTAGAATTAGACTCACTTGGTGATTGATAGACAAAGAAGAGAAGTCAAAGGAAGAGACTATCCTCATTGTTACCACATAATTAGGTATATAGGGCTATGGAAAATTTGGACTTTAAGGAATGCTAGGATCTTTTCATCATCAAGGGATGAAATTTGATTAGGCTAAGAGAATGTGCAAAGCTAACCCTGTTGAATGCTAATGCATTACATAATGAGAAGATTGATGATCTATTTGTAGAGATTGTAAATGAGGACCAATGGAGATTCTTATATGCTATCCGGGGAAACATTGTATATACTATGGAGCCTACCCTATTTTCCTGTGTTTTCAAATATCAAAGAAGTTTACCACGTATATCATAGATGGACTAGATCTATTAGACATCTTAAGGAAGAGAGATTGGAAAAGACTGCCTTGTCAAGGTTGGGCCCAAGACACTAAGATGGTATAAAAGGACTAAGCAACATGCTCGGGGGGTTCACCTAAAAATATGAAAGTATAGCACGTGAGTTTAAATGAAAGGGTTTTCTAATTTAAAAATTTAAGGTAAATTTACAAAAATACATTTATAGAAAGGTTTTTTTTAATCGATTTTGAAAAAAAAAAGAAAAAGGGATCATTTTATTCATGAAAAAATCAAAAGTAAGGGATTTTTTAAATACGCCTTGAACGCATGTAATACATAGGCTTAGTAGTGCACCCCTAGAGGCAGCATGTATACACTTTCTTTGCCTTGATGGGATATCCTACAAGAGGGAGACCATAGTAAGGTTTGGATCAAGGGTGATCTGGTCGTCGAAGATTATACACCCAAAGGGACGAGATGCAATTGGGTTATCAATTTAACTAGGAACAATCATCATTTGTTTGGGAAGACAAGATGTGGGAGGTTGTAAGCTCTCTTTTAAATGGGGCTTGCTAGATGTCTTTTGTAATTTTTGAAGTATCCAAAGTGATGGTCTATGATGGGCATGTACAAAGTGATGTTTTATAAGTATATATATATATATATATATATATAAGCTCTGGTTATCCCCCCAAAAAAAAATGTGGACACTCATACTGACTAATGTTCTGAATTTATTTTTTAATGGCTTTTTCACCTTTTTTTAAAAAAAATAAGCGTTCAAATTACAACATAGTCTCCGTACCATGAGCGAAAAAAAATTATGCATTTTGCTCACATTTTGAGGCTTCTGTATTTGCAAATTTGCATAGACACATGAGACCGTTCATCGGATTTTTTTAAAAAAAGGGGCACCCGAAATATTCCCGTGGAAAGCCACGCTTCGAACTTTCCAAGAGATGTCCGTGCTCTATTTTCCTGGGAGAGGGTTTCAGAGCTAAGCATTACATTACATTAATACAAGTGTAGGTAGCATTACTTAACCTGTATCACATTACCACAAGAGAATTAAGTAAAGCTCTTGAAAGATCGACACATTTGAACTTCTCTTACAAAAGCACTATCACATGGGCTTTGTGGACCCATTTTGGGTTCTATTTTTAATACCCATAATAATGCAGCCTTTATCATGTATTTTAAAAAAAATCATAAACAAAAGAGAGATACATCAGGGATGTAGAAGGGCGCCCCCCCCCCCCCCCCCCCAAAAAAAAAAAAAAAAAACCCACCATGCACACACAGAAACACACAAAAAAGATCTACCCCGAAAAAGTTAAAGTAAAAAGGAGGTTTTGTGCCGCACAACGGTTGCATTCAAAATTGAGCTGTGGTACTACTCATCACAAGCAAAAGGGATGCCAAAGTGAAGATAATATGCAAGTAAGATATTGTGCAACTGTGGTTCACGGAAGAGGTTGTATTGGTGGAGTTGCCATTGTCGATCGTGGCATTCGTGGTGCCGTTGAGAGCGATGTTGGAAGTGCTGTTGACGCTGAAACAGGACACAAAAAGGCCATTCTTTATTATAGCACAATGATTAACGACATGGATGATAGTTAATGCATAGGGAAAGGCAAATTCTAATCTTAAAGAGGAAATGGATCAATTCTCAGGCTTGATTTTTGAGGGGCACCCTTGCCTTTCCAAAGTGACTGGTTAAGTGAAATATAGCAAGTTTTTTTTTGTATTTTAGTGTAATTTTTGTCGAGCACTTTAAATTTTTACACAGCTAAAAAGTTCAAAAACAGGTAGGCCTAACGCTCGTCAAAAAGCAACTATGATTCTAAGGGGAAAAAGGCCCTGGTCCCAAGGGTGATGGGCCTTTTCAGCCTTGGGCCTTATCTTCTGTTAGGAGACCATACACAAGCTTTTATGTTTAAAATCTAGAGAAATTATCAAAATAGTGGGCTTCTAAGTCTTGCTTTCTCTAGAAGGTTTGAAGACATTTGATGCCCAAGTCTTCAAATTTCAGCACTGCCCAGCCCCCTAACATAAGGTCAATGCCAATGCTCATAAATCGGGTCGTACTGAGACTATGTTGGTTTGTTTTTTTATGTCTTTGTCTATGTATGTGGAGAAGAGAGGGAGAGAGATAAAAGAGAGAAAGAGGGAGGGAGAGCTACATATTTTTGCTACTGTGCAAAGCATAGTGCCTTGATATATGAGTATGCCAATTTTGATGCTTTCTTCAAAGTCCTCCATGACTATCAAAATGGTCTTCAAATTTAAGGCTTCCTTTATGGTATCCAAACCTTTCCCGTCCTATGATGGGTTGGGGGACTAGGAAAAGTCAATATACATGGAAGAATACTCTTGCCGTCAAACCATTAGTTAATTTTAAGAGATAAAATTTTTACATTTTAACTATAAATCTCAGCATTTGTATAATTTCTAATGATTTTTAAATCTAAATCCAACTTAAGCATAAGCATTGCCTTTAATTTTAAGGGTTGAAAATAACGTTTTTTTTAGAGTAGTGGTTAGTGCTACATGAAGTAAATTCTAAGGGCAAATAAGGGCCTGACATACCTTCCTGGGAAGACACAAACACCAGTACCTGCATGTACCATAACAGACAATAATATATATTACAGTCGAGAACTTCATTGTAACAGGCAATGAGGCATCTCTAAAGTAGCTTATTAAACGAGCTTACACAATGCACCTTAACAATCAAGTGGAGGTTAACTATGACTCTTACTGGGATCAGTGGTTGAGACTGTAGCGACACCGTTGAAATCGCAGCTCCCATCTAACCTGTTTTTATTTTGGTAAAAACTGTCGAAAGCAAAGGAGGCATGCGCCTGGACACTGTCCGGCTCGTAGCAGAGCTGCCCAGGCTGGATTGCAGTGCAGTTGGCCCGCCCGACTCCACATGCCCAGTCGAGGGCAATCTGCAGCGCATCAGAATCAGCTCCGGACTTAGCAACACAGTAGAGCTGAGTGGTGGTATCGTTGGCCAGCAGAGGCCCCGAATTGCTCAAGCGTAGCAGATAGATGGGCGCCAGTTTGGACGCATTGAAGAGCCCATAATTCCTCGCAGTGGCTGAACCCACCTTCAGGTCCTCATTGAAGAGCTCGGACAGATAGATGTTGATGCTGGCGTTGCGGCGCTTGGGCGTCCCCGTGTTGTTCAGTATGTGTGCGATCAGGTTGCTGTTGTAAATAGACGCATTTTCCTCCGTGGCGTCGGTGTCCGTCTGATCTCCGGCAGAGGGCCAGCCCGACTCCGACACGACAATCGGGAGCTCGCTATGGTTGAGCTGGGCGAGGGCGAAGAAAGCAGCATCGAGAACGGCGTCGAAGAGGTTCCGGTACTGATAGAGGGTGTTGGTGTCCGTCACAACGTTGCCGGGCGTG
The DNA here is from genome assembly GCF_041138505.1 of Cibotium barometz. Classification (NCBI taxonomy): domain Eukaryota; kingdom Viridiplantae; phylum Streptophyta; class Polypodiopsida; order Cyatheales; family Cibotiaceae; genus Cibotium; species Cibotium barometz. Next base: position 49,410,680 of record NC_141080.1, on the reverse strand, counting down.
ATAGGGTTAAGGAGTGCGTAATCTAGCAGGATAACTCCATTGCTGGATTTGTAGATGTCGTAGGAGTAGATGTTGAGCATGAAGAAGGAGCCGGTGGAAGAGAGGAAATCGAGCATGGGCTGGAGGACAGAGGTCCAGCTCTTGTTGAAGTAGGCTTGGGAAGGGGGAAAGGAGTCTAGAATGATGGAGGGCTCGTGCGAGGTAGAAATTTTGATGTTGGAAGAGAGATTGGAAGCCAGAAGGGCGGAGCGGAGGAATTTCATGGCCGGCACTAAGACGAGGGCGGCGTTGGGGTCGGAAGTGAGGACCTGGGTGCCCACGCAGATGGCGGTGATGTTGGTATTGGGAAGATAGGCGAGGACGTTTGCCTTGACCCAGTTGGCGGCGCTGGCGTTGGACTCGCCCACGCTCAGCAGCTGCGTGTTGGGCAGAGTGACCATTACCTGGATGCCCGTATGGGCCAGCGCCTGCAACATAGACGCGTTGGCGTCGTAGAGGCGAACGTTGGCGATCGATTGCCGTCTAAGCAGGTCCACGACCTGCTGCGGCGACGGCGCCGCCGAGAACTGCGTGCCACAATTAACCCCAACGAATCCGCCTGCAAAAACGTATAGCGTAAGCCCCTCTCACGAGAAAGCATCATGAGCTCACGAACGACACTCACCTGCAGAAAGCCGGGTTAAGCTTAAAAGGCAGCTGCAGAGTAGCAGCACAGAAGCTGCGAGTGGAGGCATTGTATGCAGAGCTGGGCGTTTTATGTACACACAGGCTTCAAAGAATACAGAGTAGATAGAAAACGAGGCACCAGGAGTTTTAGGGAAGACTCCAGACTCGCGCGCGGCACCCTTCTGTCAGCCGACCCTCGGGCCTCCACCCTGGACGCACGTGCACCATCTAGAGCGTCGTCATGACACGTTTGAATTTAAATTTGAAGTTTTAAACAGTATCCTATGGAGTATGTCTAAGTTGTCAAACTAACTACCAATGGCCAAGTGCAAATGCTAACTTGTGACGTAAAATGCAATCAAATTTGGTTCAAGCTTCATAAGGCCCATTACACATCCTCATACCCCTGCCTGCCCATGCTGATGTGGTGGGGGTATCTACCGCCCATAATTCATGGGCAGGCAATCTCCCCCGCCCAATCCCCGTCTATACATGGGTGGTGGGGTATGTGTAACGGGCCTAAGTTCATACTCCACAAAGCACTCTTCGAAAAAAAGTATTTTCCCAAAAAAAGTGGAGAACCTTTATCTAAAAATTTTGAAATTATTTATTAAGAAAAATCTTGGAATCTTAAGGTTTTTGTTCTGTAACTTCTCAAAATATAGAGGTATTTGTACCTTCAAGTTTTAAAATCGCGAAGGTATTTTTCAAAATATATAGGTGCAAACTACCCTAAACTCGAGTTTTAAATTTAAAGGTATTTTTCAAAATATGCAGCAAACTATCCTAAACTCGGGTTCTTTTCGAACAATGTCACAAAGCATGAAAAAAACATCAACTAAACATAAATTCTTCTAGGCACTAGAATGGTAGTTGCTCCCCTAGCTACATAGGGTTTACCATGGCCTATTGACCAAGTTAAAGTGGTACGCCCTAGTTATATATGGTTTTCTCGTGGCCTAATTAACTTTAACATGACCAAAAATATAGCTAATTGGAATTTTTTGGGAATAAATGTACACACACACACACACACACACACACATAATTACATCAACAGATATACCCGCGATTATACCATAATATGTAGGGTTTTCTCGTGGCCCAATTAACGTTAACATGACCAAAAATATAGCTAATTGGGATTTTTTGGGAATAAATGTACATACATGCACGTGTGCGCGCACACACACACACACTTAATTACATCAGTAGATATACCCATGATTATACCATAATCTGATCAATATTTACATTACATCGTGGCCCAATTAACTTTAACCATGCCAAAAACATAGCTGATTGGGATTTCAACTATTCACACTACCACTTTTGGGTAAGTTCCTTAAAACAAGGTAATCAAGCCTCCCCTTTAATTGTGGCAAAAAGAGCAAGTTAGCTTCAAGAACAATGTCAAAAACTAAAAATTAAAATAAATCGAACCAATGACTCCAAGCTCAACTAGTTTTCATTGAAAAAATGCATAGATTAGTTAGTTTTATATGAAAATTTTAAAACTTGAATCTTTAAATTCAAAGCTAGGCAAAATTTTCAGGTTTTGAGCCATGAAAATTACACTAAAGGACGGTTGTTTCCTGACACTCTTCATGAAGGCAACTATTTCCAAAGCATTGAATAGGTTCTCTTCTTTTTATTCCTTGAAATCATACCCTCCTAATTATGCTCCTCAATTGTGCAAGTGTATGGGGGAAGGATAAACTTAATATTTGGGAGCTAATAGCCAAGTTTTGGCTAAGATCCACGTAGTAGAACAAGGCCCTTAGTACACAAAAAAAACTATCTGGGAATGCTCTTTTGATATAAAGCTTGACACATGTTGTATGATGATTTGCATTTAGATTTTTGAGCAAAGGAGTTTTGCTGGCAAAAACTAAGGAAATTTTGACCTTGTCTTAAAGAAAGCGGGTTAAAATTTATCGTTTTTAGTTATAAAACCGGCCAATCAAAAATATTCGATTATCGAAACTAATTCTACCGGTAGTAATGAAGGAAAAGTGGTTGAGATTTTAAGCAGCATTTATTTTAAGGAATGAATTTTCATATGTTTTAGTTATAAAACATATGGTAGAAAACATATTTTAAGGAATGAATTTTCATATGTTTTAGTTATAAAACATATGAATTTTCATATGTTTTAGTTATAAAATTGGCATATGGTAGATATTTAGGAAACAAAAACAGGATATGTCCTTATTTTGATTGGTTGAAAAATAAATATATATATATATATTTTTGGAGCATTGAACGCAACCCTCCAACATTTTTGGTCACTACTGAGGGTGACGACTCACGAGCAGCTTTGTGCTTGAGTGTTTTCGGCCAATGTGGGGCTGACCAGTGGGCCAGGGGGGGCGTGGTGACGTAAAATTAAACATCACTGCCACCGACGTGGATTACATAGCACCCTATGCCTTTTGTTTAACACAAGCATGTGTGTTGTGTGTATGTGTTTGAGGGGAGGGCGGGCAGTACTCGAAAAAAAAAACTATTTTCTCAATTGGATATATAAAATTAAGAAATTATCAACAATGAAGAGTTTTTTTATTTTTTTAAAGGTATTTGTACTATACTCCTTCAAATTTTGCAAGTATTTTTCAAAATTTGAAGGTGATATTACACTAAACTCGGGTTTTTTTCGAGCACTGGAGGGGGGTTGTGTGCTCGATAAAAACCTTAAAAGCCCTTTTTTTCCCCAACCCGCCGAAATAAATTACCCGTTAATTAACTTGAATGAATGAAAAATCATTCCTTCAAATAAGGGCCATGAAAATATTTGGCCACTTTTCTTTGAAAATGTACTATAATGCCCTTTTTTAAAAAACCTGTGGAGATATGGGGTTGAATTCCTTGTGGGACCTGCTTGCAATATTTTTCGTGTGATCATAAGGTGCTTCTTCAGTCCAAGCTTTACACCTATACTAGTGGTTGTGTTAATAGAGCTCGAAAAACCGGTTTCTAGTATTTGTCATGGCTAAATTTCAAAAATCCAAATTAGAATTTGGCATTGCATTTATTCTCAAGGGTTAAAGCTAATAACATTTTGTTTATGATCTCGATATTTCTTTAGCTTTTCATTTTAAATCTTGGTTACTTCTTAGAATCACCTTTATTTGGATTGATTGGAAAAAACATGTTTTTTTCAAGACTAGTTGTTGCAAATGATGTGGTAAGATGTGAACATCCCACATGGATAGCATTTTGCCAAATAAACCATCCTCTATGGATATCCAACGTCTTTGAGCGGGAAGTAGTGTCTCTTTTAATTTCAACACATGGAAGTATAATGGGATGCAACCATAAAATTATATATACATATAAGGGTTTTTATATAAAATTTGATTCAAAAGGAGTACTTTTATCATCTCAAAATTTACAGAAAGGGTGTATCTAAATTATAGAATTTTGTAGGTAGGGGATCTCATAATTACCTCTTGAATACATATGCTACATGTGGTTTCTACATGGTGACGACCCAAGGGATGAATGAAAATAGTTTTCTCTTTTCCTTGCATACTCTACACATTGCAAAGTAAGCACAAAGAAGAGTATGTTGTACGATTTGTATTCACTGTCAAGATTTGGTCTAGAAAAGGGGATGTGCTGGAAAAAAAAACCCCCAGAGGACGTACCATTGAAGCTATGATGGAGGCTTGTTTTCGGCTTGAATTACCACGTGTCTTGGGGGAAATCTTCTTTCGTGATGGAAGAAGATAGATGGGGCTTGTTATGTAGATTGTTGAATGATGGCAAATAATGAGTAGGGATTAGGGGGCTTGAAGGGCTTGCTGGATGGTATATAGGGTCTTGATGTAAAGAGGATTTTACAGTTATATATATATACATATATATATATATATATACATACATACATACATACATACATACATACATACATACATATACATATACATATATATATATATATATATATATATATATATATATTGGTGCTAAAAAAAAGGATTTGTATTCACTATATATTTCAATAAAGAAGAAATATGTTTCTTCCATATTTTACACAGTACAAAGCACAAAGAAGAGTGAGTTGTGGGATTTGTATTCAACAAAGAAGAAATCTATCAATGTAAATAACCACCAACTACATTTCCAACCCATCCATAATGTTACGATTATGGGCATGGGCTAGACCCACTAAATCAACAATGGTATCCTCTTAAGCTTTTGATGTCTATAAAAGTACATAAGAGGATTGATTGAAAAATGGATTACAAAATTCATATCTGTAGTTTAACATGATAGGTGGCCACAACATTTAATCACTAATGTAATTATCTTGAACTTTCGATTTTTGCAAGAGGGCAACACATAAGATGGGGATGATCCTGTAGACTTAATATCTTCAAAGGCTACCATAAAATGCCAAAGTATTAATAGATTTCATGTTTTTAGTTCATGGTTTGGTATGCCTCATTGAATAACAAATAGAAAAAAACTCCTAGTACTAGTAGTGTGATATTAGTTTTTGTAATAATAAATAAAAAAAACTCACATTTAAAAAATAGAATCAAGTAGAGAATCTCACACTCAAAACTAGCATATACATGAGCAATAAGCCACTTCATTAGAAAATTAGAACTATTGTATCATATACGTGTTGGTGGGACACAATTATTAATGCATCTTCTTCTTCCCCCGTGACAAACTTGTTTGACCTCCCTTACATGGATTAAGCCTCTTCATGTCCTCAAAATGCACCTCTTCCAAGCACTCAACAAAATGCATACAATGATGCACCAAAACCTATATGACATTAAAAGAACTATATTTCAAACTAATTGCTAATGCTAGGGTCAATTCTTTATCAATTAGATGTAAGGTAAAGGGGTTGTCTTTCTAACTTCTCAAATGGAAGTTAAAATCTTGGTACGCAACATCACATGATGTACAAAATGCTAGGCATGTCCATTTGACACACTAAAATATATTTGCCCATTTTTTCTGTCATTTGAAACATGTCCATCAAGTTAAGCGACTCTTCTTCATTTCACAATATAGCATTGAATCTAGAGATTTCACACCTATTCTACACCCACCCCAATAGGTTGTGACTTCTTGCTTCTTCATAGATTCACAAAAGTGGCAAGAATAAAAAAGAACCTTTTTTACAAACTATAAAATCATATCAATAATTTTTTTATTGATTTTAATTCAAAAAGACTTCATTAGTTGACCTCTTAAAAACAACACCCATGGTCATTTAGGTGGCCTCTTAAAAACAACACCCATGGTCATTTAACTCCAAAAAAGAAAATCTCACAACTAACCATCGATTTGAAGGTTAAAAATGAGGGAGTTGATAATCAACAAAGAGAAAGTACAATGTTCATTGTCTTAGAAGCCTTAATTTGTTATGATGCACTCATATAAAATGTTCATCAATGTGCCATTTCGATTCTCGAAATAGTGGTTAAAGACCTTCAAGGAAAATTTATCCAAATCATGATTGCTACCCTTGTAATAATAATAATGATACAAATTTATCTTTCTTTAGCTAATAAAAAATCCTAGGATCACATACAGTAGAGTTTTAAAAGAGTCGGATGCCTTGTGCATAACATTTCCCATTTTTCAAGTGAAGAACACTTGCACACGTGTTCAAAGAGACAGATGCATTATGCATACATGAAGGGGATATGTAGATTCTTAAAATTAAAGGCCCAAATCTCATTACATTGAATATGCTTTACTTTTCTTTTATTAATTTTAAAGTGTAAAGGTTTAACATTCCAATTTTTTCCTTTAAGAAAAAATAGGAATGTTATGAGACATTACTATAAGATAGTAAAGCATCTATATATACTCTTCCATTGTAATGGTTCATTATACATTACTAAAGTAAAAGACCCCAAGAAAGTAAAGCTCCTCTTTTAATTCATTGAATTTCTTATGCTATTTTTTTATTTTGCAAAAATAATATGAGTGCTAAAGTACAAAGGCTTAAGCTAGGACCTAACCATTTTTTATGTGTCAAGAAAAGAGAGAAGAAAGATTGGTTCCATAAAAAATAATGATTGAAGAATCCCCTTCCCAAGAAAAGCAAAAACCGACTTGCAAGTTCCCTTGCACACACCATCACACCATCAACTATGGCCATCATAGCTCCATACATCACCCTGCTTCTCCACTATTATAGAGGCTCAAATAGAGAGAAAGTGTTATATGCACATTATGTGTGCATATACTAGGAGGCTAACCCACATTAGGCTTGTGAGCATGGGAGCATGGGAACAAGCTCTAGTGGAGCATGGGTTGGGACTAACCTTAAGGATTAAGGTTAGGGTCAGGCATCCAAGGGTCACACATGGAAAATGGAGAGTCAAGAGTCACTTAAGGGCCCTCCTATATAATAGGGGCATGGGGCACACTTAAGGGAGGCTAAGGCTATGTTATCTTGAGGCTTGGTTGTGTTATGTTCTCTTGTGTAGAGGATCATAACTACTCACCTACCATTTCACACTATGGCTACATGCTATTGGATTGGAGTTATACCTCAATGGTATGGGACATCAAGATAAAGGTATGATGTATTTCATTATAATTCATGTGTGCATCCCTTGGGCTCGGGGGTGGTCAGGTGGATGAGTTTATGCCTTATTTATGCATAACAATTATCTAGAGAGATCTTAGGGTTTTAACAGTGGTATCAGAGCAATCTCTAGTTAATTGTTGTTAATTTTTCTTTCTTATTGCAATTTTTGGTATTTTTTGAAGTAAATTTTAATATTTACTAAATAAAAATGTTATTTTGTTGATTTGTGTTGATGATTTGTATGTGGATCTTCGATATGGCGATTGGAACGCGTGTTACTACTATTCAATGGACGAATCGATGTTGGGGGAAAATTCCGTGAGTTTAATTCTATTTTTTTCTATTTTTTGTAGTTTAAAATAAATAATAATGTTAATTTTTATGAAAATACCACATACTTTATTGTGGATATTTTTGGTAGAATGGATTCCCTAAATTTCTAGAAATTTTATTTTTTTTTTTCTAATTTTTTAGAAATGTTTTGAGCATTTTTATGGTTAAAAATGTACTTTCAATGCATTTTGCGGGCTTTTCGCGGGTATGCTATCAAATTTTTGTCGATTTTCTGCTTAAATTCAGTAGTAGGGGGCAGCATGTTGATGCATGGAATGCTCTCTCGTGTGCGTGGGATCCTCTTCGTCTCTCAAATTAGAATTTTCTCTTCTATTTTTCCTCTCCCCCGTGAGCACCCCTCTTATTAGACAAAAAATTGATTGAATTTTAATCATAATTAAACTTTAATTATGATTAAAGTGATCTTAGTTATGGCTTAATCTTCTCTTAACAAAGAGAAGAGAAGATGGGGTGGAGAAAGAGAGTATGAGAATTGGAGATGGAGAGGAGGAGAGAAGAGAGAGAGAAGCCTCTCTCTCTCTCATTTTTTTTTCCCAACACAACAGGTGGGGGGGGAGCGCGCTATAGCGCAGGGCAAAAAATTACCACCCCCCAAGAAAGTTTTTTTAAAAGTTTTTTTAAAAGTTTTTTTTAAAACCTTAGCTTTAAAAAGTTTTATTTAAAGCTTATTTTTTTTAAATTAAAAAAAGAGATTTCTTTTTTATAAAAAGCTTTTCAAAGCTTGAAAAAAAAGCTTTAAGAAAAGGGGGGAGAAAATATGAATTTGAGAAAAAAAATTCTTTAAAAATATCTAAAATTTTCTCTTAAAACTTTTGGCCATTCCCGGGAAATCTTTTGGCTTTCCGAATTCCAGAAAATCTTTTGACCTTTCGGATTCCGGAAACTTTTGACCTTTCACATTCTGATTTTTTTTGTCTTTTCATTTTCCTGAAACTGTTGGCTTTCCGTATTCCGGGAAAACCGTTGGGATTTCGAAATTTTTTGACTGTTCGTATTCTAAATGCGTTCGGGGTAAATTAAAAATTTTAAAAAAATCCTGAAAATTAGTGGAAAATTAGACAAAGGTTATTTTAAATTTCTGGAAAATGTGGGATTGGTGTTTGGCATGTGGTGTGTCCATTTTGGCACCCGTGACCATTCAAATTCCTTTAAAATATATTTTTGAACCAAAAAATTAAAAAATCCATTAAAATTATAAATTTTCATTGGATTTGAGAATTGTCGAGCGGAATCGGAAATTTCATGAACTATGGGATTCTCAGAAAAAATTAAGAATATTCTAGAAATTATTTTTCTAGGTCTATACAATGTGCACCTATACCATTTTTGGGTGCAAGTTCTTGTGGTTCTACCTACTGTTGAGAGAAATAAGGGAAAAAACAAGGAGATTCTAGTGGTAATGTCACATATTTTTAGTGCTACATATATATGTTTTGTTTCCTTCACATGTAAGGTTCTTCTACCTATCCAAATTGTTGGGGATAGGTTCTATATGGTTTTTCTCATTTCTTTTCATTTATAAGTATGTTCTTCTATCTATCCAATTTTTTGTGAATAGATTCTTAAGAAGAAGGTAGGGGAGTGTGGGTGAGCTTGAGCTCCTTGCAAGAAAACTTCTTCACACACACTATGTCATAACTCTAGTAAACAAAAGTGGCTATCATACATAGCTTGTAAACCTCTAACGGCATATCAACCAAAATCTCATCAACCATACCACTCGCATAAGTGTGAAGGTGTCATCCTAGTGTATTATCCATATCCGCAAAACAAGCAGTTGAGCTCGATATCAGAACACCCCCCCCCGTGTGCCCCGCCCCCCCTCAAGCTTAACTCCATACCCTACACTCCAAGTAAGCATTTAAACCTACAAAGCTTCTCAATACCCAATGTATTTATAAAATTTTCCACCTGATTCTATGTGCGAACATAAAATAGATTCACATTACCTAGAACCTTCTCCTCCACAAAATGGTAATGCACCTCAATGTGCTTCATCCTAGCATGATACATTGGGTCATTGCTGCTCATGTTATCATAATAAATGGCAACTACCCTATCCATAGGCTCAGCTATATCTAAAATACGCTTCTTCAACCAAGCTACGTCACATTTCACCATAGGGCGCCCTTGTACTTAGCCTTTGTACTCAATAAAGCAACCACCCACTGCCAAAAGTAATACTCCCAAAAGAGAACATAAAGCTACTAGCATATCTCATGCTTGAGACCCATATTTGAGACACTAATAGGAAAATCTACATGTGTGTACCTATGTCCCACCTTCATAGAAAAGTCCATAATGTACTATAGACTTTATGCACCTGAGTATCCTTCTAGCTACATCTAAATGTGGCTTCCTTGAGGCCTGTATAAACTGACACACCAATCTGACCAAAGAATAGCTCAGATTTGGCCTATGATAGTCATGTAAAAATTAAACTACCTACTATGCATATGTACATAGTAGGGTCCTCTAAGAGATCACCTGTATTAGTTGCAGACATCTTCGTGTTTTGTTCGAATGAAATTGAGATTTTCTTACAACCTATTATAGCATACTTAGACATCATGTCCAAAGCATACTGCCTTTGCAAAAGCCAAATCCTATCAAACATGATCTAAGAACCTCCTCTATACCCAAGATTTATTGTAGCTCACCCAAATATTTCATTTCAAACTTCTTCTTAAGAAGTATCTTCATCTCATCTATCACACCTTTGACAATCAAGTCATCAACATAGATGACCACTAGCATAGTCTCCTTGTCAGCCTTTCTCACGTAAAGTGAGAAATCAACATTGGATATCTAAAATTTGATAGTGACAAAGAAACCCGCCCTATAGTATTTGGCCATGTTGTAAGTGCTTGCTTCAAGATATATAAGGCTTTGTGTAACCTTATAAACAAAATCTGGTTATGCACAATCCTCATATCCTAATGGCTAAAAGAACCATGTAAACTTCCTCTTGTAAGTCACAATGTAAAGTTGTATTCTTTACATCCATTTGATATAAAGAACATCCCTTAACTGTAGCCAGAGCAATGATTTCTCTCATAGTTTCCATTCTAGTGGTCGGGTTAAATATCTCCTCATAGTCAATACCATATATTTGTGCTTCTCCCTTGGCAACCAATCTTTTTTTGTACCTCTAAGAGAACCATCTGAATTATGCTTCACTTTGTAGACCTAGTTACATCCAATGCCTTCTTTTCCTTAGTAGGCAAAGGCACTAAATCCAATGTCTCATTAGCATCTAATGAAGCCTTGTCCTCATCCATGGCATCTTCCCAATTCTTATGTCTAAGTGCATCCTCAAAACATGTGGACTCTACCTTGTATAGTTTGGACAAAATATGCACAATGATGGGTGTATCTAAACCTATCCACTAGATATTTGACTCTAGAAGCATAAACTTGGATCACTACTATATGCAACAAGCATTATGGCTTCATGCATGAAGGCTTTATGCATAAGGGCTAATTGCATGATGCCTTATGCATAAGGGCTAATTGCATGATGCCTTATGCATAGAGAATTAAACATAAGGATTTTGCATGAAGCTAAATGCATAAAGGTTTCATGCATAAAGCTGAGGCCTTATGCATAAGGCTTGAGGCTTTATGCATAAAGCTTTGAGGAGTAAGCATCAAGCCTATATGCATAAGGCTTAAGCATAATGTTTAAGCCTTATGCACAGAGGCTTAAGCATAAGAGTTTTATGCATAAGGACTTAAGCTTATGCATAAGTCATATGCTTCAAGCTTACTACATAAGCCATATGCATAAATCTTATTAACATATGTATTTCCTTATGCTTGTAGACTGTCCTTGCAATCTAAGCTCAACTTTGCAACGCATTGACTACTTATCTTCTTAAGGTAAGAGTACTTGTCTTTCATAGTTCATGCTTAGAGCTTAAGAATAAAGACTTCTTGATGCATAGAGCTTATGCATAAAGCCTTCATGCATAGAGCTAAGACTTTATGTATAAAGCTTTGAGGCTTAAGCATTAAGCCTCCATGCATAAGGCTTAAGCATAATGTTTAAGCCTTATGCATAGAGACTTAAGCATAAGAGCTTTATGCATAAGGGCTTAAGCTTATGCATAAGCCATATGCTTCAAGCATACTACACAAGCTTGAATATGCATAAGCCATATGCATAAAGCTTAGTAACATATATATTTTCGTATGCTTGTTGATTGTCCTTGCAACATAAGCTCAACTTCACAACGCATTGACTAATCTTCTTCTCAAGGTAAGAATACTTGTCTTTCATAGTTCATTTCCTTACTTGTTTATGGTGCACCCTAGGGTGCTTGAGAGTATTTTATTTCACAACACAATAAACTTAAGACTTTTGCATTTATACATAAGAGCTTAATGCATGAAACCTTATACAACAAGCATTATGGCATCATGCATGAAGGCTTTATGCATAAGGGCTAATTGCATGATGTCTTATGCATAGAGAATTAAACATAAGGCTTTATGCGTAAGGCTTTTGCATGAAGCTAAATGCATAAAGGTTTCATGCATAGAGGTGAGGCTTTATGCATAAAGCTTTGAGGCTTAAGCATTAAGCCTCTATGCATAAAGCTTAAGCATAATGTTTAAGCCTTATTCATAGAGGCTTAAGCATAAGGGCTTCATACATAAGAACTTAAGCTTATGCATGTCATATGCGTCAAGCTTACTACATAATCCATATGCATAAAGCTTATTAACACATATATTTGCTTATGCTTGTAGATTGTCCTTACAATATAAGCTCAACTTCGCAACGCATGAACTCCTTATCTTCTTCTCAAGGTAAGAGTACTTGTGTTTCATAGTTCATTTCTTTACTTGTTTATGGTGCACCCTCGGATACTTGGGAGTATTTTATTTCATAACACATAGAGCGTAAGGCTTATGCATGTAGCAAAAAGGCCCTATGTATAAAGCCTTAATGCTTAGAGCTTAAGCATAAAGGCTTCTTCATGCGTACAACTTATGCATAAAGTCTTCATGCATAGAGCTAAGGCTTTATGCATAAAGCTTTGAGGCTGAAGCATAATGTTTAAGCCTTATGCATAGAGGCTTAAGCATAAGAGCTTTATGCATAAGGGCTTAAGCTTATGCATAAGCCATATGCTTCAAGCTTACTACATAAGCTTGAATATGCATAAAGCTTATTAATGTATATATTTCCTTATGTTTGTTGATTGTCCTTGCAACATAAGCTCAACTTCACAACGCATTGACTAATCTTCTTCTCAAGGTAAGAGTACTTGTCTTTCATAGTTCATTTCTTTACTTGTTTATGGTGCACCGTGGGGTGCTTTTGGGAGTATTTTATTTCACAACATAATAAACTTAAGGCTTTTGCATTTATACATAAGAGATTAATGCATGAAACCGTATGCAATAAGCATTATGGCATCATGCATAAAGGCTTTATGCATAAGGGCTAATTGAATGATGCCTTATGCATAGAGAATTAAACATAAGGCTTTATGCATAAGGCTTCTGCATGAAGCTAAATGCATAAAGGTTTCATGCATAGAGCTAAGGCTTTATGCATAAGGCTTTGAGGCTTAAGTATTAAGCCTCTATGCATAAGGCTTTGTGGCTTAAGTATTAAGCCTCTATGCATAAGGCTTAAGCATAATGTTTAAGCCTTATGCATAGAGGCTTAAGAATAAGGGCTTTATACATAAGGACTTAAGCATATGCATAAGTCATATGCTTCAAGCTTACTACATAAACCATATGTATAAAGATTATTAACATATATATTTTCTTATGCTTGTAGATTGTCCTTGCAATATAAGCTCAAATTCGCAACGCATTGACTACTTATCTTCTTCTCAAGATAAGAGCACTTGTCTTTCATAGTTTATTTCTTTACTTGTTTATGGTGCACCCTTTAATACTTGGGAGTATTTTATTTCATAACACATAAAGCGTAAGGCTTATGCATAATGCATCATGCAATAAGGCCTTATGTATAAAGACTTAATGCTTAGAGCTTAAGCATAAAAGCTTCTTCATGCATAGAGCTTATGCATAAAGCCTTCATGCATAGAGCTAAGACTTTATGCATAAAGCTTTGAGGCTTAAGCATTAAACCTCCATGCATAAGGCTGAAGCATAATGTTTAAGCCTTATGCATAGAGGCTTAAGCATAAGAGCTTTATGCATAAGGGCTTAAGCTTATGCATAAGCCGTATGCTTCAAGCTTAGTACATAAGCTTGAATATGCATAAGCTATATGCATAAAGCTTATTAACATATATATTTTCTTATGCTTGATATTCTCTTTTCAGATCAGGTTTTTCCTAATTTTCCCAACATCGTTTTGTGAGGCTAACCCTCGCCCCACCATCCAGGATAGCCAGTGCTCTTAGTATCCGTTAAGATGAATTGGGATCATAGCATTAGTGTCATCCCTTTTGTTAATAACTCCCCAATTGATTAACTGGTATCTTGACGACTCTAGTTGTTCTTCCCTTGTGTGTTTTAAGGTTCTTTCTGCGAGGTGAGTGAACATCCTTTGTAGTGTCGACTGGCCTTAGTCCGCCCTCTACCCATTCCTTTATGTTTTTTCATAATGTTGGTGAAAAGCGTAGCAATTATCGCAATGGCATTTACACAGAAGTGGATAGTATAGCCGCCACTACAAGAGAATGATAACATAGCCGCGCAAACTAGAGAGAGATGGAAGTGAGAGAGGAGCCATGGGCTATATGTGCGACTATATGTGTGGATATATGCGTGTCTATAAGCGCGTCTATACTGATACGTCTATACTAATATAGACGTGAGTATAGATGTGCTCTTAAAAAAAAATCGAATAATCCCGCATCAACGCCGCAACTATTTTCGCTTCCCCTCTGCTCCCTTCCTATACCTCTTCCTCATGATGGCTGCACCTCACCCTTTGTCCTCTCCTCTCAAGTCTCCTCCCAAGGACGATTCCTCTCACAAGGTAATCTCTATCCCACTTGTCTCTCCCACCTCTTCATATATTCATGGTTTTTGAATGGTATGTTTAGAATTAGGGTTTTTGATTGGTATTCTCTTCACTCTCTTTCTCTCTCTCTCATGCATAAGCTTCTTATGTTTAAATTTTTTGAATGGTATTCTCTTCTCTATCTCTCTTTCTTATGCAGAGGCTTATGCATAAGAGGCTTATACTTAAACCTCCTTATGCATAAGAGTTTTATAAAAAAATGTAAATCCTCAATAATTTAGTGGCTACACAAGCCATGGATATAGAGGCAAAAAAAGTTTGTTGATGCACGAGCCGTGGATATAGAGGCAAAAAAAGTTTGTTGACATGTCTACGAGGATTATAGTGGGTTACGCAAAGAGGGCTCTATTCACACGAGCTATAGCTATTCCGTAAGGCTTGTATTGATAATAGGGTTGTATTGATTATGTGAGCATATTACTACCACAAGCTATTCCGTTATGGTTGTATTGCGACTGAGCATATTATCATGCACGATAGTAGGTGAATGGATGCATGATAGGTGAATATATATATGTACACATCTACAAAAAAGTGTCGAAATTCTCAAACTGTAAGGGGATCCATAATGCTTGCTTCAATGTGCAGGGTGGGAAGGTAAGGGTTATTTGATATTTATATCTCTGTATTTGCTCGGTCCTTTCTGGAGTCACTTACTGTGTTGGGTGTTTCGATAGGTTGGAAGGAAGATGGAAGAAAACACCAAGGTGTCCTTCGGATTGGGGACTAGATAATGTCACCTTGGTTCAACGAATCTAAGCTATGAGTGTCTTTGCTTGGCACTTCCATTTTGTAATCACACTCCATATTGGAGTAAAGCTCAACTTCACAACGCATTGACTAACTAATCTTCTTCTCAAGGTAAGAGTACATGTCTTTCATAATTCATTTCTTGACTTATTTATGGTGCACCCTCGGGTGCTTGCGAGTACTTTATATCACAACACAATAAACTTAAGGCTTTTGCATTTATACATAAGAGCTTAATGCATAAACCCCTATGCAACAGGCATTATGGCTTCATGCATGAAGGCTGTACGCATAAGGGCTAATTGAATGATGCCTTATGCATAGAGAATTAAACATAAGGCTTTTGCATGAAGCTGAATGCATAAAGGTTTCACACATAGAGCTGAGGCTTTATGCATTAAGCTTTGAGGCTTAAGCATTAAGCCTCTATGCATAAGGGCTTTATGCGCATAAGGACTTAAGCTTATGCATAAGTCATATACTTCAAGCTTACTACATAAGACCTATGCATAAAGCTTATTAACATATATATTTTCTTATGCTTGTTGATTGTCCTTGGCATATAAGCTCAGCTTCACAACACATTGACTACTTATCTTCTTCTCAAGGTAAAGAGTACTTGTCTTTCATAGTTCATTTCTTTACTTGTTTATGGTGCATCCTTGGATACCTGGGAGTATTTTATTTCATAACACATAAAATGTAAGGCTTATGAATAATGCATCATGCAATAAGCCTTTATGTATAAAGCCTTAATGCTTAGAGCTTAAGCCTAAAGGCTTCTTCATGCATAGAGCTTATGCATAAAGCCTTCATGCATAGATCTAAGGCTTTATGTATAAAGCTTTGAGGCTAAAGCATTAAGCCTCTATGCAAAAGGCTTAAGCATAATGTGTAAGCCTTAAGCACAGAGACTTAAGCATAAGAGCTTTATGCATAAGGACTCAAGCTTATGCATAAGTCATATGCTTCAAGCTTACTACATAAGCTTGAATATGCATAAGCCATATGCACAAAGCTTATTAACATATATATTTTCTTATGCTTGTTGATTGTCCTTGCAACATAAGCTCAAATTCACAATGCATTGACTAATCCTCTCCTTAAGGTAAGAGTACTTGTCTTTCATAGTTCATTTCTTTACTTGTTTATGGTGCACCCTTGGATGCTTGGGAGTATTTTATTTCACAACACAATAAACTTAAGGCTTTTGCATTTATATATAAGAGATTAATGCATGAAAGCTTATGCAACAAGCATTATGACATCATGCATAAAGATTTTATGCATAAGGACTAACTGCATGATACCTTATGCATAGAGAATTAAAT
The DNA here is from genome assembly GCF_041138505.1 of Cibotium barometz. Classification (NCBI taxonomy): domain Eukaryota; kingdom Viridiplantae; phylum Streptophyta; class Polypodiopsida; order Cyatheales; family Cibotiaceae; genus Cibotium; species Cibotium barometz. Next base: position 49,393,987 of record NC_141080.1, on the reverse strand, counting down.
ATAAAGATTTTATGCATGAAGACTTTATGCATAAGGGCTAATTGCATGATACCTTATGCATAGAGAATTAAACATAAGACTTTATGCATAAGGCTTTTGCATAAAGCTAAATGCATAAAGGTTTCATGCATAGAGCTGAGGCTTTATGCATAAAGCTTTGAGGCTTAAGCATTAAGTCTCTATGCATAAGCCTTAAGCATAATGTTTAAGCCTTATGCATAGAGACTTAAGCATAAGGACTTTATACATAAGGACTTAAGCTTATGCATAAGTCATATGCTTCAAGCTTACTACATAAGCCATAGACGTAAATCTTATTAACATATATATTTTCTTATGCTTGTAGATTGTCCTTGTAATATAAGCTCAACTTCGCAACACATTGACTACTTATCTTCTTCTAGAGATAAGAGCACTTGTCTTTCATAGTTCATTTCTTTACTTGTTTATGATGCAGCCTCGGATTTCATAACATATAAAGCGAAAGGCTTATACATAATGCATCATGCAATTAGCCCTTATGTATAAAGCCTTAATACTTAGAGCTTAATTATAAAAGCTTCTTCATGAATAGAGCTTCTGCATAAAGCCTTCATGTATAGAGCTAAGGCCTTATGCATAAAGCTTTGAGGCTTAAGCATTAAGCCTCTATGCATAAGGCTCAAGCATAATGTTTAAAGCCTTATGCATGGAGGCTTAAGCATAAGGGCTTTATGCATAAGGACTTAAGCTTATGCATAAGTCATATGCTTCAAGCTTACTATATAAGCCATATGCATAAAAGCTTATTAACATATATATTTTCTCTTGCTTGTAGATTATCCTTGCAATATAAGCTCAACTTCGTAATGCATTGACTACTTATCTTCTTCTCAAGATCATAGTACTTGTCTTTCATAGTTCATTCTTTACTTGTTTATAATGCACCCTCGAATACTTGGGAGTATTTTATTTCATAACACATAAAGCATAAAGCTTATGTATAATGCATCATGTAATAAGGTCTTATGTATAAAGCCTTAATTCTTAGAGCTTAAGCATAAAAGCTTAAGCATAAAGCCTTCATGCATAGAGCTAAGGCTTTATGCATAAAGCTTTGAGGCTTAAGCATTACGCCTGTATTCATGAGACTTAAGCATAATGTTTAAGCCCTACGCATAAAGACTTAAGCATAAGAGCTTTATGCATAAGGGCTTAAGCGTATGCATAAGCCATATGCTTCATAAGCTTGAATATACATAAACCATATGCATAAAGCTTATTAACATACATTTTTTCTTATGCTTGTTGATTGTCCTTGCAACATAAGCTCAACTTCACAACGCATTGACTAATCTTCTCCTCAAGGTAAGAGTACTCGTCTTTCATAGTTCATTTCTTTACTTGTTTATGATGCACTCTCGAGTGCTTGGGAGTATTTTCTTTTACAAACACAATAAACTTAAGGCTTTTGCATTTATACATAAGGCATGAAGTCTTATGCAACAAGCATTATGGCTTCATGCATGAAAGCTTTATGCAAAACAACTAATTGCATAATGCCTTATGCATAGAGAATTAAAGAATTAAACATAGGGCTTTTATGCATGAAGCTAAATGCATAAAGCTTATTACATGATATCTTATGCATAGAGGTCTAAACATAAGGCTTTATGCATGAAGCTAAATGCATAAAGCTTATTACATGATATCTTATGCATAGAGGTCTAAACATAAGGCTTTATGCATGAAGCTAAATGCATAAGGCTGCTTAATGCATAAGTCATATGCTTAAAGCTTAATGCATAGAGACTATATATTACATTTAGCTTTATGTATAGAGACTTTATGCATAAGCTCTGTAGATTCAGGTAATGAGTTAAGGATGATGTTATCATGTCTTTTTCAAGAATGACTATCAATTTTATGAACTTGTTTTTTCAAGTCTTGTAATTTTGTTAAATATTCATTTATAGACTCCTTCTCTTTCAAATTTTCATTATCAAGTTGCCTTTGGAAAATGGCAATCCTTATATCATTTTTAGCTTGATACATAGTTTCTAGAGTATTCTAAGCATGCATGGACGTTTTACAAGAGCGAATGTGTGGAACGATAGAGAAAATGAATGCTAAATGTTGAGCATCGTGTGAGTCTCATCTTCTTTAAGGAGCTTGATGTTTGTTAGCCCTAGCTCCTTTCAGGAGGATTAGGAGAAATTGTGCTAGGGCAAGAAAGATCTCAACAAATCATTTGACAAGTTCTTGGCTATACCTCACTGCTTGAGAATTGTGCTAGGGCATTGGGGCCAAGGGGTGGGAATGCCCTCCACCAGCTTTGGCACACCTATATGACGAGGTTGGGCCCATTCCTTGTACAAACCCTAACCTACACTCAGTCATTCCTCAACCACATCGCATTATCAAGACTCACAAGGCACGCTAAACCCTAATTGTCCTTACCCTATAAGGTCCCTCAATATTGTCTTGGCGCATGCATATGCAGACTCGTGCATGCGAGTGTTTCAATTCGCTTTTATATTGGAGAGTTTTGAAAACCCAGAGAGATGACACGTTCGTGTTTCAAATTTTACACGACATTGCAAAAACTCTATTTTGAATCTCTTTACAGTTTGAAAAATTTTGGAACCTCCAATGTACCGGATACTAGTTATGCCAGTAGCTATCAGATACAGATACAAGTTCGTAAGTATTCGATACTTATGATACATGCCAAATACAAGACATCATTATATTGATTTTACTCTCATCCCACGGATGATTATTGTGAGATGGATACAATCATGTACCAAAGCATGTTGGAGCAAACACTTGCAATTCATCAGCCCTAATCATGACCATCATATACATATACATAAGCAAAGCCTCATAACATTATCAATCTACTAAGGCATCAAACGCTGTAATAGGCTTTACATGTCAGCAAGGTGGCTCTTCAAAGCGTAGATAATCATACATCACCCCAGTAAAGATGCTAGTTGCCTTTCTTTGGGTCAAATAGAGTACATTCTCACCTTCATGAAGTAGTTTTGGAGCGACATCCACACTGAACAAATGGTACAAGCCATGAATTCCATGCCTTGCAATGGCATTATCTTTACCCGTTTGCATAGTGTCAAAGTGGGGCCTATAAACACTCGGGTCGTTGAATCGAACCTGCCCAATCAGCAACAAACACAAGTGAGCAGGTGTTTTACACTGTGAACTATCGCACAATTTTTTATTCATGTCCCAAAAGAAATGACACTTGCTGTACCTTGTTGCAATTCATTTTTACCGTAGATAATATCACAATCTTCCCAAGTTCAGGCAACCTCTTCTGTAACTCTCATTGGGCACCTTTCCTCCTGATTGGGTATCTAGCGTTAGACCTTTTGATCTTGCCTACCTACCCTATAGCTCAAAGTCCTGTCCACTTGCATCTGATTCTTTTGTGGGACAATGGATACGTGTTTTACCCACATGAGGACACCAAATTCTAGGTCTGGGTGCCCTCAAAAGCCTCTCTCCAAATCTGTCATGTGGGCGGGATCTCAATAGTCTGCCATAGAATCTATAGGAGCGTGATGGTGGCAAGTTGCAACAACAGGACCCTTGGCATCTACCAAAATTTGGGTGCAGTCCTGGGAGCTTGTGCTTCTCGCGGTACGATAGGAGGAACACCGGCTCGACTCGACAGGTTCTATGTGGATGAGTGAGCTTGCGGTTGCCGGGGCATGATAGGCATCTTGGCGGGCACACTCTGGTTATTATGTCCTTAGAGGACCCCTGGAAGCAGGAAAGGCATGCAAGCACTAGGATTCCAGACAGCCACATACAGGACCCAAGATCTCCAGCAGGATAGAGCAGATATGGGCGGGACTAGAGTTTACCTCATGATCTGCCGCGTACACCTTGGATGTGGGCCTTGGGGAGATCAACAGTTTTTTACAGGAGGCAGCACAGAGCAGACTGGAGGGATTTCGTGAGCAAGAAAGGAGCCTGGGGAGGGGTCTTGCTTCTCTCCAACGGCTTCAGCAGTGTTCCTCCGATAGCTCGTGGATTGAGATTCAGCTTGCTGCTGCTCGCACGGAGATCAGATCCATCGAGGAGAAGGTGGAGCACATGTACCATGCCATATCTTTCTTTTTGACCCATGCAGGAGAGTCACGGGGGACTTCTTTGAGATTGCTGGTGGGATTTTCTACTGGGCGACAGCAAGAACATCTTTGCGCAAACCACACAAGCCTTGAAGACCTGCATTTTTAGGCGCATCAGTCCAGTCCTGCAGGCAGCACGCTCTCGCAGCCCACGCAACTCTCTTTCAGCCAGACGACCCCCAGATTCAGCTTGCAGCCCTGCGCTTCGAATTCGCACAGAGCTGATGGGTGTCATGTGCTGCGCCTGTGTGTGAGAGCTGCTTCTGTAACCTGCAAACAAAAGGCCTGAAGTGCACCCTTAAGATTCTCCAGATCGTTCTCAGTGGTCTTGAATAAAACTTCTTTCCCCTCCTGCCTCTCCTGCTTCTTTGTCTGCATCAACATACGGAAAAGCTTTTACTGTGTTCAAGTTGGTCGCCTGCCCTTTGATTGGCATTATGGCTTCTGCCCCAGCCGATCATCCTCCACCCCCACCCCCACCGCCAAGAGAACAATCCTATTTTCCGAAGATGAGCTTAGGACCTTACAGGCAGATTTTGATAAAGAAGTCAAGACTACACTCATTGGAAAGATTTTCGGGTCTCCCACTCTCAGGCTAGAGATTGGATCCTGGCAGCACTTCCCACGGAGCTTGCCTCGCATTTCACTGATGCGTGCATGCTTGGAAGGGGCTTCTTCCAAGCGGATTTCGATTCGGTGGAGGCAAAGGTGGAGGCAAACCTCACGGACTCTTGAGAGCAGCCCGTTTCCACTCGGTTCGAGGAAACTATTCTTCTTCTGATACCGCTGGAACTTCGACTTGGTGCTAGAGGAATGACCTGGGCTCTCACAGATCTATTGGAAGTTTTTGGCTTCCATAGGATCAACCCTTGGACAGGTTCTGGAAGTCCCCGCCCTTCCAGAGACACCTGCCACAGCTGAAGCAGCTCACGGCCAGTGTTAATGAGGTACCACGAGTCATGATACTCGTCAGTGACCCTTGTTTTACAGACGATCATGTGATGCTGCCAGGACTAGATGGCTCTCCATTCAGATGGCTCTTTATCCCTCTTATCTTTTAAAAATCTGCTTCTCTGACTCCTAGACACTCGTGAGATCCCGCCTCTGATATTCCATCCAATGTGCAGCATACCTACAATCAATTCAGCATTGCATTTGATTTCAGCACCCGGGTATTCTACAAGAATCACATCTACACACTCCCGTCAGGCCTTCAAAGGGAAAGAGCAGACTATCCCCTTTGATTTGGTGCACGTATCTCTTGTTGCAAAATTTTTTTTTTTCCCGGGAAAAAGATCCTTCTATTAGTTAACAAAGAAACAGCCACAAAGGGCTAGATACAAACTCGCCTCCCTGTGCGGGGTGGGAATCAAAAAAATCAAAAGGTGGAGAAAGATGCACTTCTCCGACTACTAGCCGCTCTGAGGAGAAGGCAATCTCATAGAGAGGGGAGGGGGGGGGGGGGGGGATGGGAATAACCACACAAGTGGTCCGTAATGCCAAATGGGATCACCACCTCTATCTGTGAGAAAAGGGCCAGGTTTCCAGAGCCTCAAGAAAGCTTCCCGCCACTTCCGCATGCACCCTGCAACTTCCCCTGCTGACCGTGGAGGGTATGAATGATGTTAGGCCAAATGCTCCTGATGGACTCCGCAAGCAGAGTGTGGATACCCTCGATGGCTTCGTTGCATCTAGCTCTCCATATGTGACAGGCTGCAACGCTATTGCAAATCTCCCATCTCTGGCACGAGCCCGGACTTCAGTGATCAATAGATGGGACTGGGACTGGCACTCTCGAAATGTGAAGGTGAGAGACCTGAAGGGCTAGCCCTCCACCTTTCTCATCATAAGCCATGACAACCTCAGTCTGTGTGGCCCAAGCGACAGTACGAAATGATACGGGTCGAAGTCCTGTCCATCGTGAAGATGCAGAGAATGCGCTGCCAAACCTGCTAAGCCTTCAGGCAATCCCGAAAGCAATGTCGCCGAGACTCCTAAGGGTGGCCACACCTTGGACAAGCTGTTGGTCGACCACCAATGGCCAACCACGTGCCAACCACCAAGCTCCTGTGTGCCATCAGCCAAAGAAAGAGGGTGATCTTTCAAGGCCGAAAACTGTCCAGAGCCTCTTCCAAAAATTTGAGAGAAACCGTTGTGAGAGGCCCTATGACTGCCAATGTACTGCTTTTGTCGGGGTGTCATCAACCTCTGGCATCTGAATCCTATGGCCTAGCCGTGTTGTGTATGCAAAAAAGGGTGTGTCCAGAGTCTCCTCCCGATCAACAAGATCACGCCAGGTCAACTCCCCCTGGTCCCACTAGAGGCGCGTGAGGGGCCAACTCTCCCAAATCCATAACCGCCATAGTCTCTCTCTGGCCACCTTGGCTGACGGGGGGTCTATGTGCCACTCACGTGCCTGAAATCTGATCACCCTCACCCTTTGTAAGGTGCAGCCACTAAAATCCTCCAAAGGGGGCTCTGATCTCTCTAGTATGCCATGGGGACCAATAGAAAAAGTGATCAAACCACAGCCCTCATCTGCACCATGGACTGCCAAGAGAATATCATGCCTAGTAAACACGCCTAGCCACTGTGGGGGGGTCGGGTTTGGGATAGGTGTCAGCCAACTAGGTAAACAGATCAAGGATTTCCCTAATCGGGACTGCCGAAGATGCTCCTCTGAGGCTACCGGAGCTAACTGCCTAAGGGCCGGCTTGAGGTGATCCCAACTTCCAAGCACGGAGTAGGTTGGCTGCAAATCTGTCCTCAAAGGCTGGGCTAAATCTGTGGGCCCACATCTTTGTGAAGATCCATCTAGTGCTATGCGGCTAGGGATACGGGCTGAAATTCGAGCCAAGAGGAAGTCCTTTCAAGGCTCACCACCGGGAAGGAGTCCTCTAACAATCAGTTTGCCTAGCATGGCGGGGTCAATGATGCCTAGGCCCCCTCTGCATTGTGGCTCTAGCCCGGGCAGGCCTTCCATCACTGCTCGCCCACAAGAAGTTCCGGATCAATTGCTATACCTGATGCATGCTTAGGAGAAGGCCTAACAAGAAGTAATGTACCGCATGGTGGCAAGGAGGACCTAGTTTGCCACCACCACTCGACCAGCTAAGAAGAGTCTCTTGCACTCTCTGTTCAGCACATTCTAGTGCCACTCTGCTTCCGCTCTGTGCACTCTTTCATGGTATCATCACTCCCGGTTTAGCAACCTTTCTGCTAGAGTTCCAATACAAAAGCTTCTTCCGAATGCTTAGAAGAAGAGGGACAAGCTGTTTCTCTCGAGAGATATCGATGCCCGGACTGAAGTGCCCCTTGGGATCCACTGGAAAGCCTCAATTGGGTGGCAAGTTGGGGCAGGTGTGCAGAGCCTACCCAGAAACCACATGACTTGTGCCAATTGATCTGCGCTCCTGATGCGCGACAAAAGATCTTGATTGCCTCAGCGAATCTCTGGAGCATAGTGACATGGGACGGGGGGAACGGACCCTAGGGACGGGGAACGCCTGGGACGGGGGCGGGACGCCCGCGGGACGGAGGGACGGGGACGGCAGCCAGGAAGCGCAACGGGGACGCCGGGAACGCGTCCCGGGAACGTTCCGGGAACGGCGTTCCCTGTCCGTACGGGAACGGTCAAACTGACCGTTGCGCAGTTTTTGACCGTTGGGCGGGGCTTCAACGGCTCTCTCTCCTAGCCGTTTGGTGATGCGCATGGCTGAAGCTCTCCCACATGGCTCCCCTTCTTCTATATAAGAGACCTCCATGCTCTCCTCAAGCCATCTCCTCTCCAAGCTCTCCCTCTCCAAGACCCAAGGCTCAAGGCTCAAGCTCTCCCTCTCCAAGCTCTCCTTCTCCAACATCCAAGCTCTCTCTCTCCAAGCTCACCCTCTTCAAGCTCTCCTTCTCCAACATCCAAGCTCTCCCTCTCCAAGCTCACCCTCTCCATTGTCCAAGCTCTCCTTCTCCAACATCTCCATCCCAATTCTCCATCTTGACTCTTTCTCAAGCTCTACCATCCATCTCAAGCTCTACTCTAGTCTCTATCACTATGGCATCCTCTTCTCAAACCCCTTCCTCTCCTCAACCCGGGTCCGCCGCCGCCTCCACTACTTCAACACCCGCTCCATCACGAAGGAGGAGGCCCGCCGTACATCGATGGAGTTGGTGGGATGAGGTAGAGTGCTCACAATACGGTCAAGGGGGTGGTTCAAGACCATGGGTATGTAAGCTTTGCGGCTACAAGCGAACCGGCGGTGCCCACAAAGTGCGTGCTCACTTCTTGCATGAGCCCGGCAACGAAGTGCAATTTTGCAAGGAGGTTTCGGCCGAGAAGAAGAAGGAGCTCCTTGAAAAGCTTGTGGTTTATGAGGCGGCCGAGTTGGCAAAACGCAATCCTCAAGTGGCCGTCGACCCCACATCCTTTGTGAGGACATCAACGCCGCATGTACCTCGTTCATCAAGAGAGGCATCCGCTTCCCGGGGACGCCAAAGTACGCTTGATGAGAATTGGAACCCTCAATTGAAAGAGGAGGTGGACATGGCGGTGGCACGATTCTTCTTTCATGACCACATAGCATTTCGGGCGGCACGGTAAGTCCTTGGCACTATGCTCATGTACTATTCAAAATTCAAATATCATGCTCTAAACTTTAAACTTTAAAGACTAAAACTTAAAAGACTAAATGATGGTAAAAATCTGAATTTTGTTTGTGTTTTGCATATGGTGTTTTGGATAGATCTCCATACTTTCGGGCCATGTGCAAATTGATAGCGGAGTATGGACCCTCTTATGTTCCCCCCTCTTCGGAGACCATCCGCACCTCTCTCCTTGACAAGGAGAAGGCAAGCGTGGAGGTGGCGGCCAACCACATGAAAGAGCAATGGGCTGAAAATGGTGTTACCCTCGTCGTTGATGGGTGGAGTGACACTAGAAAGCGCTCCATCCATGGAGTTGTTGCCTACTCACGAGGGGAGACATACTTTGTCGACTCCCATGATGCTTCCGGGACGGGGAAGAGTGCCGAGATACTTGCTGCGGAGTGGGCAACAACACTAGAGACGGTGGGGGCGGAGAATGTCATTGCCATATGTGCGGATGGAGAACCGGCAAATAGGGCGGCGGGGACAATTCTCCAAGCAACCTATCCTCGCATCACCGTGTGCTTTTGCATGGCCCATTGCCTCAACAACCTTATCAAAGACATAGGGGCCTTGGATTGGGTTGCACCTGTCATTGAGGGTGCCAACAAAATAGTGACCTTTGTCCTCAACCATCACAGGGTGCAGCACGAGTTTTCCAAGAAGTCAAGCCTCTCTCTTCTTAAGTATTCCGAGACGAGGTTTGCACCCTTTTCACCCTTTTGCCTAGTCTCTTGACTCTTGAGTCTTGTATCTTGGCACTTAGTCATTTTGCCTTGAGTGTACACCCTCCTTGGGCCTTTCATTATGCCATTTGGCATTTTTGTTTAGATTGATCATTGTACACTCACTTTTGTTTATCACGCCATCGGCGCCCCATTATAGTTTTTTGCTAATACGACTATGCATTTCAATTTTCTCCTCTTTTTGGTGCAATTTTGTGCTTAATGTCTTGGTTTCTAAGTGTAAATCAAGTGTGTTAAAAAAAATTGCAAAAAAACAATCGTTTTCAGATTGCCGTTTTTTCCACCGTCCCCGGGACGGCCTTTTGCCCCGTTCCCGTCCCGTTCCCCGTCCCCGTCCCCGTCCCCGTTCCCCGTCCCATGTTTCTATGCTCTGGAGATTCCCCACATCTTTGGATAGGTATGTTGTTGTGTTATTTGCAAACTCTGAGTCCAACAACTCCTTGTTGAGTACGGAGGGGGAGACGCAAACCCTGAAGCCCGGTCTCCTGAGCTGAGAGGAAACTATTCATGGCCTCGGCGACGAGTAGCAAAAGGTAAGGTGCCAGTCGACAGCCATGCCGGACCGAGTGAGAAAGGGGGAATCTGTCGCCTCAGGCTCCTTGAATGAGAACCTGACTGGGAGTTTGAGTAAAGTCCTGAAACACCACGGATCCACTCCCCTGGGAACCCCATCCGGCGCATCGTGCCCAAGAAAAAGCTCCAATCAACCCTATCATAAGCTTTCTCATAGTCTAGGAGTACTATGACGTCCTGCTGCCACATCCTAGCTGAAGCAATCGCCTCCTAGAAGGTGAAGATGTTGTCCAGAATGCTCTTATCTTGAACAAAACCTGTCTGAGTGTCATGGATCAAGTCAGGGAGAAGGCTGAAATCTTCGGCTGATGGCCTTCACCAAGATCTTCTAGGCGGTCCCAAGAAGGGTGATGGGTCTCCATTGTTGGATCTCCAATCTATTACCACCCTCCTCACGAATCAAGTGTATCAAACCCTTTGAAAGCCTCTCTGGCATGGCACCCGTGATCATAATCTCATTGAAGGCTGCTCAAAGGTCGCCTTCCATGAGATCCCAATGGCGAAGAAAGAAGGAAACAAGAAGCTCGTCTGCCCCTGGGCATTCGCCCCTAGGGAGAGTTGCTAATGCCTCCACCAGCTCCTCTGCTGTGAAGGGAGTCAAATAAGGACCGTAGAGTGGGGGAGACCACCTCTCTCATGTGCCACCAGATCCTCTCGCGTGCGTCCATCACCTGTGGGGATAATGAGGCACCCGTGAGGAGGGATCGGAAAAAATCAGTGGCGATGGCTCTCACATGGGGGGGGGTCAGAAACAATAACTCCATCCTGGCCCCACAGCCTGCGAATATCATCTCTCCGCCTATTGGGAAGCTAGTTGGGCATGGATAAAATCACAGTTGTACTTGTAACATTAAATATTGTATGTGGATAATTTGCCCCCTTCCCAGTTTGGGAGAGGAGAGGAGGAGGGAGGACGGGAGGGAGGGAGGGTTGGCCAATTCTAGCCGCATCGTGGTGTCATCTGTGCAAACCTCTTTTCAAGTATTGGGTTGTGGCCATTAAAAAAGTGTTTAATCGCCTTAATAGTCTCATGTTGCATGCCCCCAGTTTCGGTTACAGCCTCCTACAGCGTATTCATGTCACTAGCTTCCAAGGTCGCACTTGGCACATTGACCTCTCCACTTTGATGATAAATGCAGATCCATCTTTGCAGCTTTCAATACGGAATAATGGGCCTCTAGCTAGATTACAGTGGAAATTGTACAGCTGGAATTAAGAAGATTCTTTGAAGCGGCTTCATCAACCAGGCCACATTCCTCAAACTTAGCAGCGCTAGTTGGCATAGGGTATGAAAAACCCTATCCTGGCCGATTCATTGCAGTCTTCTTGGGGTGATAGGTCATCATGGTCTTTCTAGTGGTGCCTCGATGGCCATGCTGGGCAGACCGACCACTTGTCAGGATTGTGCTGCTATATGAGAATCCAAGCGTCATTGGCTTTGAGACTGATCAGCAGCACCACAAATATGGTCATTGGTGGAGTATCCCCTATCTATTGACCCAGGACTGCAACCGTACTCACCTCATTCCGAGGGAAGTGGTTTCCTTGGTAATGGAGTGGGGACCTCACTTCTGTACGAGGAGGATGGAAGAGGCATTGTTATGTTACAACAGTTATTGAGGCACAACAGATACCCCTGATTCCCTAGCTCTCAACCACACCTTGAGACTCTGAGTTGATCAGTAACCTTACATAGCCTGGTAAGTTTAGCAGGCACACTACTGTGAAACAATCAACAGGAACAGCCACACCTCTTGCAAACTTCAAACTCCGTCAGCGCCCTTTCGATAGCTCATTGCAGCCTGCATTTGTGTCTCCAAGGTAGATCCAGGGCCATGCAAGAAAGGTGTCCACAGATTTATGGGCCACTATGAACACTACAAAAGATTCATCTTCATGTATGCCGAGTTAGCATGACCACTTTAGAGGTTGCTGATTGTTTTTGTGTGGACTGATGAATGTGAGGAATCATTTGAAAATCTTTAAAAGGCATTAGCTTTAGCTCCCATTCTTAGGCCACCAAGATGGGATGTGATGCCTCTACATTTGCCATTGGCTGCACAACCAGGTGAGAGCAATATGGATTTTCCTGTATGCTATGCAAGCAAACAACTCAATGATGGTGAGAAGAATTACATGACCATGGAAAGAGAAGGTTTATCTATGGTCTATATAGTGAAAAAATTTAGACACTACCTTCTCCCCAACAAATTTGTGTTCTGTGTAGATCACCAAGCCCTCTTGTATTTGGTGAACAAACCTTATGCCATTGGCCGTATCACCCGATGGTTGTTGATCTTATTGGAATTTGACTTTATGGTCACGATTAGGAAGGTCTCTCAGCATGTTTTGGTTGACCATTTGTCTTGAGTTCCTAATAGTGAGCCTCCCACAGGTGTGGAAGATGACTTGCCTCATGCGTATTTATTTCACTTGTAGTATTAGATTGGAGTCATGAGATAGCCCAGTTTTGATTCAGTGGTTTGCACTCCTGATCGGGCTTGCAAGTTAGTTATTCTTGCACGCCTGGAACCTCCAGTCTTTCTGACCTACTAGAGGTGAGGATGGGATCACATGGTGCTATAGGCTCTCATAGAGGCCCTTCGTCCCTCCCTCTCATTTCTAACATCCTCTTAGAGAAAGGAGTCCTCTTTTGTCTTAGACTCTTGATAGAGAAATTGCATCTGTTTTTCTAGATGTAGCTTTTTCTCCTGATTGTGAACTCTTTTTTTCAAGAAAAAGGAAAAAAACAAAGCCCCTAAATTTCTTAAAGACATGAAATGATGGAGGGAGGGGTACACATCCCTTGAGACTGTTGATATAGAGATTGCACCTGTTTTTCTCAATGTAGCTTTTTGTACTGATTGTAAAATCTTTTTTTGTGAGAAAAAAATGTGGCTTCTTTTTTTTTGGAGGGGGGAAGGAGGGGAGGGGAAGTGGGAAACCTTCGTCATTTGTTTGATGGGTGTGGATGATAGTCTATCCATATTTCCTTGAGGCAAATAGGCTGTCTGCACACCTTGCAAGGATCAGGGAAAGCCCCCCCTCTTAGACATCTTAGTCCCTTGGAGAGCTAGTTTCTGGAGGGAGTCGCTCTATAAAAACCCATACAGCACGTGCATGCAAGCATGAATTTAAAATACTCATATTTTCTAAACTTAACAATTTTTTTTTTTCACAATGGTTTGCTCCCCTTTTGTAAGTATACATGTTTGGACTTTGAATTTAAAACCTCCCTTTATAAATTTAAATAAAAAATTTAATATAAACAACTATTTGTTTAATCCCCCGTGTATGGCATGTAAGTCTCCCAAAAAACCCTCGTGCACTAAGGTGTATGTTACATATGTTTAAAGTGGCACACCCTCCCCACGCTCCTTCCCTATTTAAAATAATCCTATTTTCTAAAATTTGCATTTTTTTAAAACAATTGTTCACTCCCCTTTTGTAAGTACACATGTTTGAACTTTGAATAAAGAATCCACCTCTATAAATTTACATAAATAATTTACATTTAACAACTATTTGTTTAATCCCCTCTTGCATGTATATGGCATGTAAGTGTCTGATTTTTTAATTAAAAAAAAACCTAACTACGGTGCTATGTTACATACGTATTGAGTGACCTCAACCGCGCCCCAACCTCCACCCCCCCCCCCTCCGCCCCCCCCCCCAAAAAAAAAAAAAACCCAGAGGCTAGTTTCTATCTCCATTCTATTCTTCTTAAACACCATCCTCAATTCCATCCTAATGCAAGGGCTTCAAAGAACTGGCCGTGGTATTGGATTTTGCATTAGGTTGGGGAGAACCTTTGAGTAACTGATAGAACTCTCCTATCAAAGGCCTCCCTGTGCAAGACAGTGCCGGGAGCCGCAACATATCCTGCCAATCAGAGACTCTGCTGTGTTGGTGGAGTGATGCTGGTAACCAGCATTTTCTATCCATCTACCCAATTGCGTACATGCAATCTTTGAGGGTGCACTTTGTATACAATGAGCCTCCAAGGATCTTCATGGGCACTCTCCTCAACTGAAGAGGAGAAGTTTCGAGTCTGTAGTTTGAATTGGCATCCATCCAAATGGTGGCTATGGTGAATGGTCTTCAAAACTCCAGGGGATAGGTGGGTCCTAAACTCTTAATAGCTTACTGCACAAGTCTCTAGAGCATCCTAAAACCAATTCATATCATTAAATGCAGCGTTCAAAGGATTGGGTAGCATTGTCTAAATTTTCAAAATACGTTATTAAGAATTCTAGGTGATAGACAGGTCCTAAACTCCCAGCAGCTTACTTCACATCTCTAGAGCATCCTAGAGTCAAACAGAATCATTGTACTTACTACTCAGTGTACAAAGGTTTGTCTAGCATTATCTAGATTTCTCATTGCTTTTTAGCAAGTGAGAATAAATAAAACAACAATGTAGCTTTTAACTTTTTTGATCAGAAAGTGCAACAATAACAAAATAACACAAACAGTACCTGGATGGCAGCATTACTGGCAGCAGCTAAAGCAAATCGAAGCTTGTAGACCCCAGTAAGGATCAGTTTGTCCAACTGAAACTTGACTTGCCAAGTTGTAGGCTGCAATGTCCCATCTTCCTGGATTCTGCAAGATTTCAAAGCATTTCAATAAATGATATGCAAGAATTATGAGATGCAGATTCAACACACATGAATGGTGGGTGGTCAGTACAGAGTAGAGAAACAGTTCTACACTAGAAAATTTATACAATGTCAACCAACAGCTGGCTTGGTTGGCTGTGACCTATAATGTACATTTACTTTCTCTCGCCTAGCACTCACTTCCTCCAAACAGCTTGCAGATGAGGGAGACACCCAGTGTTCGTATGCCCAGATGCGCACATGGCTGGCCTTGCATGGCGTGAGTATTGATGCACTCCCGCCTTTTGCTTACAGCCTGGACTGCCTGTTCTTAGATCTCAGCCGTTCAGAGCTGAATCAGGTGATCAGGATTGGACATTGTGAGACTAGATACAGAGAGGACATGGGTCAGGCCCCTGCAGCCATTGGGCACGAAAATGGCACAGTACCATAGTCATTTTCTACACCTCTCTTCGGACGGGTTTCTTATACGCCATGCTTACATGGACACACACCTCTCACATGGTATTCGGAGTGCTATTGGACAGATTCGCACCTCTTCACACCGGCTGAGGATAGAGACAGGTCGATATGAGGATATATCACTAGAGGACCGCATATGCCAGCTTTGCCATCAGGAGGTGGAGTTGGAGGAACACTATATATGTCGTTGTACGGTCTACTATGAGATCCGAGGGAGGTACCACTGCCTGTTCCGTGAAGGCTTTGGACCTTTGCGTCGGATCATGGACTTTGAGGACCAAAGGTGCTTAGGGCTCTTCATACTTGAGCTTAGACACCACAGACAGAGCCTATTGAGGGACAGGAGGGCAGTGGGACCAGAGCCGCCTAGACAGAGAGCCCTCACAGATTTTTTCAGAGCCAGCACTGTAACCCCACCAGCCTCTACTCCCCCATCTACAGGCCTACCTGACAGACCACCCTTCAGAGGAGTCACCCTGGACAGAGCCATTGCCATCTGTAGAGCGAGACGCCCACGACCACGACCACGAGGATTGCGTTCACGACTCCCTCACCATCGGCAGATTCAAGCCATCATTGCCCGCCACCGGAGGAGTTTACCACGACGATTCAGCGGTTCAGCTTTCAGCTCTTAGCTCTCTTAGGAAGTTACTATTTTCATTCTTTCTTTCAGATTTGTTATGATGAGACATCATCATCATCAGTTGTACCTTGTTTTGGTCTCATGGGCGATTTCGGCCTTTAGGAGACGTTAATATATTCTTTCTTTCTTTCTTTCTTTCTCCACCCATAGGCACCTCAAAGGAGGCAGTCACTAGACAAATCTTTTCAAACAGTAGCTGTTTCTTAGTCCATGGTCCATTGGACTGTCCTTGCCAGGGCAGAAACTGAGGTGCTTGTACCCTTTGTTCTTACCCTTCTCTAGCTTGGCCTGAACCTTTGTGTGGTCAATACTCCATATCATTGGGCAGAAAATCTTGCACTTAACTCATGAAGGTTCTTCAGGGCCTCTTAACCCCAAAGTCTTGTGGGAGCCAAAGGTAAGAAAGATCTCATTAGCAGCATCACCGCCTGGCACATTTGGCGTGCCCAATGCAACGAGGCCATTGATTCCTCTATCAACCCCTTAATGAAGACTATCCGTTCATTTGGATGAACATCATCCACACCCTTCAAGGGCGATGGGAGGGCCTCACAGGTTACTCGGATAAGATGCAACCGGGCGGGGGGGGGGGGGGGGGGGGGGGGGGGGGGGGGGGTGGGAGAAGATAAGCTTGTTTGGCATTGTCGGCCCCCAATGTGTCTCTTCCACAAATCCTCTATAGTCTCCCTGAGAAAGCGGCTAGCCAGGGAGGAAATCCCCCTCTTTTGTTCTTGTTTTTCAGACCTCTCATGAGGGTATAGGCCAAAAATTACCAACTTCTAGCCAAGTGAAGCAATTTTTACCATTTTTAAAAAGCTAAAATAAGAAAATTAGCCTATTTTAAAAGATTAGCAAGAAATTTAGGGTTTTACAAATTTAGCCTTTATTTTAGGATTTATGCCAAATTCTAAGGCATATTGTCCATTTGTAGGTAAATTTGATGTATTTTTAGTTAAAAAAAATCATATTTTTAATAAATTGATGGAAGCATGAGAATGTGTTGCTAGTGTGGGAATCCATAAATGGGAAGAGATTTAGCAAATAGATCAAATTAGGGGTGAAAATGAGTCTGAAATGGGAGAAGTGAAAGGATGTGACCCTTGCCTGAAGCAGTCCAACAAAATCAAGCGAAGGAGTGGCTTTGGGCCGTTTTTGGCTCCTCGTCCTTCCCTCCTTGTGGGCTGATTTGTGAAAGAATTTGTTCTCTCTTTTGGCCATTCTTGCTTATCATCTTGTTGTTCAACATGGGAGCATTGACAAGAGTGATTAAGTATTTAGAGCAATGAAGGATGGATTAGTGCCAAGGAACAGGAGATTGGGAGTCTAGAGTGCTAAAACAACACATCTCATGGCTCCTTTGTGTTCAAATCAACCGCTTTGTTGAGGTAATGCATTTTACTATTGAGCAAAAATGCTAATAATTAAGAAATATAAAAACTTTTCATGCATAATTAAAAACATAATGATTAAGAGAGATAAAACATGTTATAAGTTAATGAATGTATGCACTTAACCACTAATTAAACATGATTATTGGTTATTTTAATCACTTTTCTCAATTATGGCTGCATGATGTTTAATGAAGCAAATGCAGTTTATATTAGTCATTTATTAATTATGATATGAAACAGAGAAACAAAATGTTAAAAGAGTGCTATGCTAAATCCTTGATAATTATTAATTGAGTTTATCTAATTAAAGATTAATTTTCAAGATCTGTAGCAAAACGTAAAATGTTTAAAGAAAGTTTGTTAATGGAAGACTTACCAGTAATGGAATGGATCAGTAATGTAACTAAACATGTTTCAACATTATAAATTTTTTAAAGATGATTAGTTGCTGTTTGTTGATGTTAATTAGGATTTTATCTGATTTTAAGAGACCTATGAACATTTTGAATAATTAATAATAATAAATAAATGATTTTAAATAGATTAAAAAATTAAGAGTATGTTTTTCTGTCATGAAATATTAGGAAGATCAAGTTAAAGTGCAAAAAATGTTTTTTAAATAACTAGAATGAAATTTAATGAATTTCAATATAGTTTATAAAGAAAGTAGGGTTTATTTTTGTTGAAGTCTTACTTTGCTGAAGAATTCTAATAGTAAACGGGTTTTGATTATAGTTCTTTTGTTAAATGGAGTTAATTGAAAATTATTTGGAGACTTAATAAATGAAGAAATAAAGAAATTCGAGTATGATCAGAACATAGAAAATTAATGTTTTAATGTGAAAGGTGGTTATGTGAAAAATGGGATGTGATAGATTTCATTTCTGCATACTTGCTTTATACAATGGAGTCGTTTTTATGAGCTAAATAAATGTTGTGGTAGTGGTTATGTGAAATCTAAGTTATTTTGAGTATTTTATTTAAAGTATTATGATTCATGATGATTGAATTCAATAAAGGATAATGTGTAGTGTAATTTTTAGCTATCAAGGCTTATATATAAAATCCCCTAAGTTAGCCTGGGAGTGATTATCCACAAAGTAGGTTGTTGGTGAAGAGGGAGCCCACGATTTTCCACTATCCTTCTCTTGGAAAAGAGAAGTTTCTTTTGAATAAATAGTGGAGAAAGTGTAGAAAGTCCATAGAGACCTATATACCGAAAGTGGCACTGTTCACTCTAGTTAACTATTGATTATCATGTGTATAACCTAGATGATTAAAAAGTTGCGTTTATGTGATATCGACTAGGTAGGCGAAGCATACGTAGCTAGACTGCACGAGAGTGAGAGGTACACAAGAAGGTAATATAAAGGGAAAAAGAGAGTGACAGAAAGAGAAACATTATTCATGTTAAACATGGCGAACTAGATAGCTAGTTAACCCTTAAGTAGCCTAACAACTTAAGACTTAGTTGGCTAGCAACCCAGTTTAATGAGAATAAATTTAGTGGTTATTTTTGGTGCATTTGCAGGGAGTACTAGCAAGTGCTATGAAAAGGGTAGATTCGATTAGTATGAGTGATATCGATTTAGAATGGGTAGATGACCGTCCAGAGAATGTAGTAATTGTGGATAGTTTAATTAAGGAAACATATTGTGTTTATTTTAAAGCCATTGAAAAAAAGAAAGGACTCTAGCCAAGAAACCCAAGGAGAGACTACCCAATAAGTAATTGAAGAAGGAGAAGCAAGTGAGGAAGGAACCAAAAATAAGGAAGTGATCCTTTGCGTGAATGTTTATAACTTAGAATATACGAAAGATGCCCATGCTTCTTTCTTAGTAATTTTTTTTTCTCAGAAAGGAGACTTCTATTAAGTATGAAAATTTTTACAAAATGGAGATTTCACACCAAGCAAGGTGGAGATCTCAACCAATCAGGAGCCCTGTGCTGCCAATAGGGTCCCGAATGAGAGGATGTGAAAAAGATACCAATGTCCCACTCTCTCATAAACTCGGCATGCTTCCTCTCCATAGCCCTCGAAGATCCCTGGACTCTGGCCTAGGTAGCCATAATGGTGTGAATAATATCACTCCAAATCCTGCAGACACTGAGAAACAAGAACGGGAGTACCCTCAATGGCCTCAGTGCATCTAGCCTTCCAGATATTCTAGGCTGAGATGCTAGCAATAACCTCCCAAGAACTGTCTAACCTCTGTGCCGGAGGGACAAAGTGTGAAAGTGCAAATCCTGAAGACAACATTGCCGAGCAACTCCTTGCCTGACCATGATGGCCAAGCTCCTGTCAGTCCCCTCGAACCTCAGCTGAGGCCCATACTATGTCAACCAAATAATAGAACCAAAAGAAATGATAGCATCCCTCTTAATCCTACCAAAGAGGTGTGCAATCACAGACCAAACCCTCTGTGCTTCCCTGCATTCCCATAAACAATGGTAAACTGACTCCGAAACTCCTGCACATCTAGGGCATGCTGGGCAAGCACCAGTAACAAACCTCCATTGATTGGTGGCCAGACCACCATGAAGGGAAACCCAGATAAAGGAGGAAATCTGTGGCTTCCTATAAGAGTGCCACAATCTCCGCCAAAATGCCCTCTGAATGTCAATCGAAATGCCGTAAATGGGGTCTAAGAGTAGGGACACTCTAAATGTGTCCCAAGATAAGATGTCTAGCATTCCGCACCGTATAACTGAAAAAAGGCATGCTTTTCAAAGGATTACAAGCATCCTTCCACTCCCACTCACCGGGGTCACAAGGCAAATGTCTGATAGGGCAGTCACCATATAACCAAAGGCTAACACTCTCTGTGATCATCCCTGGGGGAGGGGGAGGGGGAGGGGGGGGAGAGGTGGCAGGGGGGGGGGTGGTTCAACAAAGACGTGCTTCCCTAACCTGCAAACAACTCTGACTAGACGAATCTGGGGGCTCTCAATAAGGTCATACACATCACATCTCTCTAGCTGCCATCCATCCTCTACAGAAAAAAAGACCGGTACATCCTCCTCCCTAGGCAAGGAGATACCCATAACCTGAAGAGGAACACCTGTCCCAGAGAAAACCCCAAACCAAGAATGATGAAGACCTTCCAAAAAAGATCCAATAATCCAGTGGTTGGGAATGGGTGCATCAATCTGTGCAATCCTCTGGCTAGAACCTCTCAAATGCTGCGTGATATCCAATCTCTGCACCTCGGTAAGGCTTTGTAACCTCTTCCAAGCCAGCATTGTGGGGCATAGGGTCTCCCAGCCAGCCAGAGAATATGCATAGCTGCCCCAAGAGGCCTACCATGCACATCTAAGATCAAATCATTCCACAGAATGGGCTGCCGGTTAGCTTCCTCCACTGAACGCGGGGGGATGTGTACCAAAAAACTCCTCAGGCAGTCCCAGGCCCATAGGAGGGACCTAACCAGGGGGGACGAAGGGGAGCGGTGAATTGCATCTGAAAAAATAAAGCATGAGTTGAGAGTCTAGTCACCTCCGCGAACAGGGACACACTTCGTGATCTGCTGCATGAGAAAGTCCTTCCACGGCTCAGTGCCTGGAAGAAAGCCCCTAACAACAAGCTTACAGAGCAAAGCCTTACATTGCACCTCGGGGTCAATGATATTCAATCCCCCTTCCTGCTTAGGCCTGATAATGGTTTCCTAAGCAACTCTGGCCCTGGTGTGTGCATTTCCATCAAGCCCTGACCAAAGAAAGTTCCGAATAAGGCGACGAAGCTGGCCAATGCAGCCCTTACGAAAAATCCAACACGTAGCAATAAACCAAGACGTGGCTAGAAAAACTTGGTTAACCACCAAAGCTCTAGAGGCCAAGTCGAGCTTCCTCCTACTCCAGTGATGAAGTTTGCTTTTAATGCTTAAGAGCATTGGAGCAAACTGTTGTGCAGGGGAGATGTCAACGCCCACCTGACAACCAAGGTATCTGGTAGAGCATCCTCTCTCAATCCAAGTAAAACCAACATCTGTACCCCAATCTGCAAGAGGAGAATCATTGGTCCAAAAACCAATTGATTTATGCCAATTGATAGTAGCTCCTGCTGCCAAACAAAAGGCCTCCAAGGCTGCCTGGAAAGCACATAAACAAGCATGTGAAGCCTCAAGGAACAATGCCGTATCATCTGCTAACTCAGAGTCCAAAAACTCTTCCTCTGTGCATAAAGGCAGCCTGAGACCCACAACACCAGGGCAGCCCGAAGAAACCTGCTCATAGCCTCAGCTACAATGAGGTACAGTAAAGGGGCGAGGGGACAAGCTAACTATGCATTAGGCCCTAGTAGATAAAATAGAGTTAGAGACAATTCACTATTCCAACCGTAGAGAGGACCTAGGCCAACCACAACCATCTTGTATAAGGTACGTTATGAAGACCTTACCAAATATTTTACCCTTTGTAGTGGCATGAAAGTAGATTTCCGTCCGAACATAAAAAAAGAACTAGAGGATTAGAGACTTGTGGGAAGAATGTGCTTCTCACCTTGGACGGGAGTGATTGCCCTGTAAATGGATGGTCCCTCTCACCAAACTCGAACTCTTAGGAATTATAGAAAGACTTGCGCACTTTAGACAGTTCATAAAGAATTTCACTAGATTAGTTCAACTATTGCAAGTGCTAACAATGAGGGAATCTTCTATGTCTTTACCAACTTTAGAAGAATCATTAGTTATGTAAGTGAGCCGATAGAGTAGGGTAGTTAGGAAGAGAGTAATAAGAGTAGAATGGATGAGTGGTGCAAGTAGTAGAGAAGTAAGGCATAAAAAGAGAGAAAGATGTAACAAGAGACTCACTGAGCAATTGGAGCAGTTGAACGAACTACTAGGAGAAGGAGCTAGAGGAGTAGCAATAGTTGGTATAAATTTAAACAAAGAATGCATTACAGGGAGTACTCCCTCCAGTATAAGTGAGAACGATCCATACTATTGGGAGGGGCTTGTCACAAGCCCTAGGAGTGACGACGAGCGTTACCAACGTGACGTAAGTCCAATTAAAGAAGAAGCAAAGGGCAGTAAGAAGAAAAGTAAAGGAGAGGAAGAGATCAACAATTTAGAAGAGAGCGAGGATTTTGGTTTTAGATGCATATTCCACATCCCAAAAGGAAAGGCTTTGTGGAAGAAGACTTAGGATTAGACTCTCTTTTTACTCAAATAATGACAGTCCCAGCGCGCCTAGGGCAACAATTCTATTAGTGGACTTTACACAATATGGTGGAATTTGGGATGAAGACCCAGATGGCCATAAGCAACGATTCGAGGTCACATATTTGGCCAACGAAATCGTAGACAATGACCAAAAGTTGCATATCTTTCCAACCACGCTGAAAGATGAGACTATGAGTTGGTATGAAAACTTGGACCCAGCTTCCAAAGCTACATACAATGACTTACCACAAGCTTTCCCTAGGACGACAATTCTGTTAGTGGACTTTACACAATATGGTGGAATTTGGGATGAAGACCCAGATGGCCATAAGAAACGATTCGAGGTCACATGTTTGGCCAACGAAATCGTAGACGATGACCAAAAGTTGCATATCTTTCCAACCACACTGAAAGATGAGACTGAGTTGGTATGAAAACTTGGACCCAGCTTCCAAAGCTACATACACTAACTTACCACAAGCGTTCCTTATAAAGTTGAGGAGGCAAGAATTTCAAGAATGTCTAGCATAAACGAGAGCATTGATCATTAAATTGAACGAATGGAGACAATTGTGAGAAAGATGGTAGCTACTGCCCTAAACAAGGAGACACAAAAGTGTCGATTTATCCCATATATGTTTAGAGAATTCTATGAAGTTTAGAGTAATCACTAGGGCATGCCAAAACAAGAAAGGGAAAGTCAAAACAAAGATTAAGAACATAAATCATGCACACTATCAATTACTAGGCCTTACGTGACCATGCACTACGAAACGTAGAAGCTCAAACGCATGTAGACTAAGATGCCTATTACGATAGTAGACGCAAAACAAGAAGCTAGATATTGCGAAGAGGTGCAGTTAAGTCAACAAAGGCGGTGGGAGTTGCTACAAGATCTTAGACTTCCACAACCTTTGTATGCTACATAGGTGAAGCCAGTAGAGCCATTGCAACCTTATGGTGCCCCTATTGTGCTTGGAACGAGTGTGCAAGGACAAGCCATGATAGGTCCTAACCCATCTGGTTATGTTCCATATAATCCTTATGTGTGAGCACCAACTTACAAGGTTCAAATGGGTACTCCTGAGTGAGACTAAGGTCATTGAAATAGTGGCAAGCTCACTAAAAAAATTGAAGAAGAAAATTCTCAATGCAGTGCACCCGCAAGAAAAAGGGGTATATGCTATAGACCCGCAAAATGCAACAACCACGCAAAACACACCGAGGTCGAACATTTGGTGTGGGAAGTGCCATGGATATGGCCATTTAGCAAAGGAGTGTCCAACAACATCTAGGATTGTTCCGTAGCAACCCCGAACTTTATTGTTTGAGAAATAATCATACAGAGGACCAATGCTTCATTAAGCGCAACCATCAATAATGGCAAGTGTAGGGCTTGCAAACTAGCTATAATTTCATGGATTAATCAAATGTGACACATGAAATAGGACCACCACCACAACCATTTATGCAATAGGGCTTACCTACACAAGGCCGACCTCAAATACCTAGAACAACCTATCATGGGAATAGTGGGAATATGCAGAGAGGATCTCCTTTTAGAAGGAATTTTGGGAATCCTAAAAGTATTGGAATGGGAGGCAATTCCTTTAGGCTACAAGGCCCAATTATATACTATGGTTGTCAGCAAGAAGGGCATATCGTTGCTTACTGCCCTAATGAAATAAAGCATCAAATGTTCACTTCTAAATGTAGGAAGTACAGTGGAGAGGGACATTATGAACAAGATTGTCCATTAAAGGATAATTCTTTTGTTAATGATGAGGATAAGCAGGTGGTTAGTAACAGGCCTAGTTCTTCAGCCAAACTTGTAGAAATAGAAGGTGAGGACCCCAAGACAACAATCAAATCAAAATTTATGCCTCGAAAAGATTCCTTTGTAAAAGAACCTATGATTGGTATAGTGACTCGTTTATAACTGAATCATGAAGGAGTGGAGATGGACTCACCCGAATTGCTGAGAAAATGCTACCCAAAACTAAGATAGTAAGTGTGAGGGAGAAAGCTAGCCACAAGGTTGAACTTCTTGAGTTAAAGGCCATCTTTAGAACACCCATTTTTTCCTATCCTAATAGAAAACCCACAAATTAGAAAAGAGAGAGCACCTTTTCTAGGCCGTCTAGTACATAAAGAAGAGACAAATGGACAGGAAGGTTGTAGGCCTACAGAGAATAGTTTGTTTGATTTTGGATAACATTTCCTTGGCTATAAACTTAAGGCAACTACGAGAGGTTGCCCCTAGTTACACGAGGCAACTTTATAAAAAATTAGTGAGAAGAAGAGCATGTAGAGAGAAGAAGAGCATGTAGAGTTAGAGTGTTTATTGATGGATTAAAACCTAAGCCAAGGGAAGCAAAATATGTGTGCATAGTTGATCTTTTCCTAGATCCAGGAGCCCATGTGATAGATATGCACGTTAGCAATGTTTGCATTACAGGAGCACAATTAGACGGTGGAGCGGCTGTCAACCTAGTGAAAAACTAGACTGTGGAAGAGTTAGAATTGAACAATTTAGGGCCAACTAATTTAGTCTTGCAGTTGGCTGACCAACCTAAAGTCAAACCCTTAGGGGTGTTGAGAGCCATAAATACTATTATTGCCA
Organism: Cibotium barometz; assembly: GCF_041138505.1. Lineage (NCBI taxonomy): Eukaryota > Viridiplantae > Streptophyta > Polypodiopsida > Cyatheales > Cibotiaceae > Cibotium > Cibotium barometz. Next base: position 49,368,994 of record NC_141080.1, on the reverse strand, counting down.
AATTAGACTTTAGAATCAGTTGCTTAGTGGTACGCCCTACTTTTCATAGTACTTCTTATCCAATATTATTGGGACGACCATGGCTTTTATAAGCCCGTTGTGACCAAAATTGGCGTAAGGAGTTGATTACAATTGGTCCTCGGGATGATTGAGTAAAGATAAGGGTAGTTCTTAAGGAATGACTTAAAGATCTAACTAAGGAGGATACAACAGACTATGCAGCAGATAACTCCAGAGAAGCGATAATAAGTGCAGACGAGAATGAGTCACTACACTTGTGATTGGTGTAGTGACTTGTTTATAACTAAATCATGAAGGCGTGGAGATGGACTCACCCAACTTGGCTGAGAAAATGATACCCAACACTAAGATAGTGTGAGGGAGAATGCTAGCCACAAGGTTGAACCTCTTGAGTCAAAGTCTCAAGGGCCATCTTCAGAACACCCAATTTTCCCTATCCTAATAGAAAACCCACAAATTAGAAAAGAGATAGAACCTTTTCCAAGCCGTCTAGTACATAAAGAAGAGAAAAATGGATAGGAAGATTGTAGGCCTACAAAGAATAGGTTGTTTGATTTTGGATAATGTTTCCTTGGCTATAAACTTAAGGCAACTATTAGAGGTTGCCCCTAGTTACATGAGGCAACTTTATAAAAAATTAGTGAGAAGAAGAGCATGTAGAGTTAGAGTGTCCGTTGATGGATTAAAACCTAAGACAAGGGAAGCAAAAGATGTGTGCATAGTTGATCTTTTCCTAGATCCAGGAGCCCCTCTGATAGATATGCACGTTAGCAATGTTTGCATTACAGAAGCACTATCAGACGGTGGAGCGACTGTCAACCTAATGACATAACAAACTATGGAAGAGTTAGAATTCAACGATTTAGAGCCAACTAATTTAGTCTTGTGGTTGGCTGACCAACATAAACTCAAACCCTTAGGGTTGTTGAGAGCCACAAATACTATTATTGCTAAATTAGACTTTAGAATCAATTGCTTAGTGGTGCGCCCTACTTTTCATAGTACTTCTTATCCAATATTATTGGGACGACCATGGCTTTTACATGCCCGTTGTGACTAAAGTTGGCATAAGGAGTTGATTAACATTGGTCCTCGGGATATCAAGTAAATATGAGGGTAGTTCTTAAGGAATAACTTAGAGATCTAAGTAATGAGGATACAACAAACTATGTGGCAGATGACTCCAGACTAGCGATAATAAGTGCAGACGAGAATGAGTCACTACACCTATGATTGGTGTAGTGACTCGTTTATAACTGAATCATGAAGGAGTGGAGATGGACTCACCCAGGTTGGCTGAGAAAATGATACCCAAAACTCAGATAGTTATTGTGAGGGAGATTGCTAGCTGCAAGGTTGAACATTGAGAGTCAAAGTCTCAAGGGCCATCTTCAGAACACCCAATCTTCCCTATCCAAATAGAAAACCCACAAATTAGAAAAGAGATAGCACCTTTTCTAGGCCGTCTAGTACATAAAGAAGAGAAAAATGGACAGGAAGGTTGTAGGCCTACAAAGAATAGATTGTTTGATTCTGGATAATGTTTCCTTGGCTAGAAACTTAAGGCAGCTATTAGAGGTTGCCCCTAGTTACACAAGGCAACTTTATAAAAAATTAGTGAGAAGAAGAGCATGTAGAGTTAGATGTCCGTAGATGGATTAAAACCTAAGCCAAGGGAAGAAAAAGATCTGTGCATAGTTGATCTTTTCCTAGATCCAGGAGCCCCTGTGATAGATATGCACGTTAGCAATGTTTGCATTATAGGAGCACAATTAGACGGTGGAGCGGCTATAAATCTAATGAGAGAACAGAGTTAGAATTGAACGATTTGGAGCCAAATAATTTAGTCTTGCAGTTGGCTGACCAACGTAAAGTCAAACCCTTAGGGGTGTTGTCATGACCCTGTAAAATTGTGTAGCATATGTGTGAGCATGGTGGTTGGTGTGGAAGACATATTTTTAATGTTCACAATTGGGGCAAGGGTGACATTAGGAATTAATAAGGTTCTTTTTATTTCCCCATGTGGGGGGGGGGGGATAAAACCAAAGGGACAAAGTTTTAAAACCTTTAAAACAAAAGAAAACCCTTTAAAGTGGATTGTGGCTTTTTATGGGTGCCCACGCTATTATAGGAGGGGCTGGATTTTTGGAGAGATTTTGGACTGCAGCTGCATGGGTGGGTTTTTTTTGCTTTTCTCTCTGGAGGAGGAGCCGGCTGAAGGGATGCGCACAGGTGCTTACACACACACACACTCTCTCTCTCTCTCTCTCTCTCTCGTGACAATCAAACTGCTCACAGGCTGGACAGAGGGGCAGAGTCGACAGCAAACTGGCGGGCAGTTGACAGGTGGCTCCCTCCGGGTGAATAGCAGGCTGGTTGGGCAGTTTGCAGGCGATGCAAAGCGGCTGAACAACAGGCCCCTCACCTCTTTGCAACCAGCCGGCTGCAGGTACACGCGCAGGCCCTTTCACTCTCTCTTCTCCCTCCTGGCGACTGGCTGAACTGTAGAGAAACATAGGTTTGGACTACACGTGGACTGAGGTGCAGAGAAGCGGAGGGACAGACTGCACTTTCTTTCTCTCTCTTGTGGAGGGTGATAGGTTGCAGGAGAAACAAAGAAGAGGAGTGTTGCTGAACAAAGACAACCGACTATTGTTTCTCTCTCTCTCTATCTCTTTTTATAGGCTTGTGGGCGGAGTCAGATGCACACGGGTTCAAACTCCTCTTTCTTCCGGCTCGTGGGTTGTTCGGGAGTGTGTCTCCTGGTCCCTTGTGAGAGGGGGGATTTGCAGCCTAAGAGGGCAGAAACAAGAGTAAATTTTAGGATGTTTTTTGGGAAGAGTTTACGGGGTGATGTATGGCTATGTTTCTGGCTATGTGCATGGGCCAGTTAGATGTGTATTCAAGGCTTCGTGGATGTACTATCTTGGCTGATTAGAGGTGAATAACAGTGTGGTGTTTTGGGGCATAGGGCTGTGTGAAACTTCTATGCTAAGAGGTCCAGAGGACTGGCAGTTTGGACATGCATATGTATAAGCCATGAATGGCCATGATGTATTCAGTTAAACTCTTCCATTGAATTGAATAAAGAAATACCAATAGGGATGCCAAGCTTTGGGGCCAATAGGTGTCGCTGTTCTTTTTGTGTAGGACCACTGTAGCTCCCTTTTATTTGTCTTATTTGCTGGATTACAACTGTGTTTGGGTGACTGCTAGTCTACCGCACTTTGGTTTCTACCAAAGGCCGGTTTCAAGGTTCCATTGCCGGGACCATCACCAACTTTCCTAAGGGGGTGAGCTCGTGATTGTCTCGAGGAAAGTCGTTGCTGAAAATTTCAACAATATGTCTGACTATGAGGATGACTATGACTATGATAATGAGGAAGAGCAGGAGATCACTCCTGAGAGGACTGAATCTGAGGATGTACTTGTAGGAGAACAGGCTGCAAGCAGATGCACGTTATGAGGATGTAACATAGTCAGAAGATATGCCAAGTAAAGAGGAAGATGATGCCCAACTCAAAGCCCGTTTGGCAGGGGCAGTGGATGTGCTCATGTAGCTCATGCAAAGTGAGAAGTTTGCTGAATTTATGAGGGCCCCTTCTGAGCCTAAGAAGAAGAAGAAGAAGGTGCGTTCTAGGAATCCACCTCAGGGCAATAGTGGTGCCTTCCCACAAGATCCTGCTTTTGGACAGTTTTCCAACATGCAGAACACTTATGGTGCAAACCCACAGAGTTTCTTTTTCGGGCAGTCACCTATTCTGCAGTAATCGATGCATCCAGGCTATTTTGGCGGTGGTTCTGTGTTCCAATCTATGACTAGGGGTTACCCTCAAGGAGGCATGGAAATGCAAGGGAATTTTGGAGCTAGTTTTCAGCCTGGTATGCAAGGCAACATGTATGGTGGTATGCAGTCCGGAATGCAAGGGAATATATATGGGGGCATGTAGCCCGGAATGCAAGGAAACATGTATGGGGGCATGCAGCCCGGTATGCATAGTGGCATGTTTGGAAACATGGGGGGATCAATAGGATTGCATGGTATGCAAGGTGTGGGAACTGGCAATGTTGACCCTAGTATGGGCATGAATGCAGGGGGTAGCAATCTTGTGAAGCCACTTCCTTACGATAATCTAACGCCTATGGGTAAGGCGAAGGATTATAAGGAAGGGGGAGATGTGGTGAAATTTGACACATTCAGTGGGACCAAAAACAAAGCTTAAGGCTCTTAGCGAAGGATTATAAGGAAGGGGGAGATGTGAAATTTGACACATTCAGTAGGACCAAAGACAAGCTTAAGGCTCTTACCTCATTATAGCAATTTGATGCTACTTTTTTTGGTGGAAATTACACCGAATCCTCGAAAGTGAGAAAAGTTGCGACTTTTCTCAAGGGCAATGCATTGCAGTGGTGGTCCACTCTTCTTTTGCAGGGCATAGCACCATCTACTCGGGTACAGTTTAAATAGGTGTTCTCTTCCGTGTGGCTCATATCTACATTTGAGGTAGATGTAATGACAGCATGGCATAAGTTGGATGCATCGAATGTGAGAATCTTGAGGATTACAACAAGAAGTTTTGGGAAGCTCTACTCCCAATTACTTCTTATCATGCAGTGCCACTGTCTGAGCAAGTTGAGAAGTATCGTTGTGGGTTGCCCAGGGAAGTGCGTGACTATTGCATTAAAACCCGAGTAACAAATATGTCGCAGATGATAGAGAATGCCATGATGGCAAATGCCTTACTCACTGGGGTTTCAACTAGATTTAAGGGCAGCAAAAGCACTGGCAAGAAAACTGAGAAGTCAGGGCATGCATCTCGATATGCAACAGTGCCTACAGAGAAGCGGCGTAAGATGTTACCAATGCCCAAGAGAACTCCTGAGGAGAAGCAGGCTTTGTTGGATGCCAAGAAATGCTTTTTCTATACTGAAGAGGGACATATGTCTTTCAATTGTCCCAAGCGTAAGTCCAACAAGGACTCTGACACTAAAGGGGAGCCCAAGTCTAAGAAAGTAAAGCCTTCTCCAGGGTTAGTTCCTGATCTTGTTGGGGAATTGCCAGGTGGTGAAGAGACTGAGTTGTGTAGCGCATGGAGCAAAGTTAGAGATCAGAATGCTTTGATTTTCTTTGACACAGGTGCTAGAGCCAACTTTATCTCACCAGATTTGGCTAGCAGATTAGGGATCCATGCAAAGGAGATGGGGCCTTTGTATGAGGCTAATATGGCTTGTCCTGGGTATGCAGAACCCGTTACCCCTACTATTGGGAAGTTGAGGCTTCATGTGCAAGGTTATGTGGATAGTGAGGAATTCTATATCATGTCACTTGATGGGTGTGATGTTTTGTTGGGTATGCCATGGTGACATAGAGTACATGTGGTGGTGGATACGTACAATAGGAAGATTACTTTGACTCATAGAGGGAAAGAGTACATTTTGGATGTAAAGCTTAAAGGGGAATCTGTTCCTATTGTATTGGCTTCGGTCATTTCATCAGTAATGAAAAAGCATCTTTCCGTGTACTTGGTTTTTGTTAAGGATGCAAAAGACGATGATTCTCAATCTAATTTGTCTATGTTAGATAAAGACAGGGCTGATTTCCTACGTGGGTACCAAGATTGCTTTTCCGAGTCATTGCCAGGAGAACTTCCTCCGAAATGGCCAGAAGATCATGCTATTGATCTTATCCCAGGGAGTGCCCCACCAAATAGACCGCCGTACCGTGTTAGTGCAGCCCAACAAGAGGAAAGTATGAGCCAAGTACAGGAGTTGTTGAAAAAGAGGTTGATTCAACCAAGCTCATCACCCTTTTGCTCACCTGTGCTCTTAGTGCAAAAAAAAGATGGTTCTTGGCGCATGTGTATAGATTATAGGTCGCTAAACAAGAACACCATCAAGAATCGATTCCCTATTCCGAGAATCAATAACATATTGGACCGCTTACAGGGCTCCACAATTTTTAGTCGGATAGACTTGAAAAGTGGGTATCATCAGATACACATTAGACCCGAGGATGTGCATAAGACAACATTTTGGACCACCTTTGGGCTATATGAGTGCTTGGTCATGCCCTTTCGCTTGACAAATGCTCCCGCCACCTTTAACAGGATGACGGACAGGATTTTCCGACCTCATAGAGCGTTTGTGGGCACATTCTTTAATGATATGATTGTGCATTCATGCTCAGAGGAGGAGCATAAGGAGCATTTGGCCACAGTGTTTGAAGAACTTCGGAAGCATAGGTTGGTCATAAATGGCAAGAAGAGTGAGTTCTTCTTGGAAGAAATACACTTCTCGGGACACATCGTGTCTAAAGATGGAGTCCGCATGTATTCTTTGAAAGTAGAAGCAATTCTGAATTGGCCAGATTTGAAGACCGTGCATGATGTACGCAGGTTTTTGGGATTGTGTTCCTATTAGAGGCATTACATATGGTATTTCGCTGATATTGCTTCGCCCCTTCCTGCTTTAACGAAGAAGGAAACTCCGTTTCGATGGGTTGATCGGGAAATTGCAAGCTTTAAGAAGCTTAAAGAAAAGCTTACTCCGGATCCCGTATTGGTACTACCGGATCTCCGAAAGGCTTTTATTGTCCAGTGTCATGCATGTGGGAACAACATTGGGGCGTTCTCATGCAGGAAGGACATGTAATAGCCTATGAGAGTTGTATATTATAGAATGCCGAGAAGCATTTATGACCAGGTCTATGCGAAAGAGATGTTGGTTGTAATTCATGCTCTTTCTTCATGGAAACACTATTGCTTGGGACTGATTTCACTGTGCAGACAGATCATCAGACCTTGCATTATTTCCTCACGCAAACTCAACTTCCTGAGAAGCATATGAGATGGGCTAACTTTTTGTCTATGTTCCACTTTTAGATTGTACATGTGGAAGGCAAAAAGAATGTTGTGGCAAATGCTTTGTCACGCAAACCACAGGTCTCAGCAGTTTCACTTGCGTATCATCATGAGCTTGATGAGATGAAAGCGCAGTATGCCTAGGATGAGGATTTTGGCAAGGTCTATGATCAGATGTCTGCGGGTCAGCGGCATGATCATTATACTCTCATGGATGGCTTCTTGTTGATGCATGGTAGACTGTGTTACCAGGCAGCTCTACAGCTCAAGGTTATGATTGAAAGTCATGCTCCACTGTATGTAGGCCATAGGGGCATTGAGGCCACGATAAAGGCAGTTGAGGCTTTCTTTTATTGGCCGGCCTTGAGAAGCAATGTTGATGCTTTTGTTAGGCAATGCTGTCAGCACATTCATCCCCAGCTTCTGCCCATGTTTGGTGTCCTTTTGGTCCCTTTTGCATGGCCCTTGATTGTGGGCTGGCCACCCCTTATTTACATATTTTTCTAGGATTTTTCCTAGCCTGGATGCATTTTCTCAGTCGGCCAGCTTTATCATGCCCAGTCGGCTAGTTGTAGCATGTCCAATCCGCCAATTCTTCCCACCTATAAATAGGTGAGCTGGCCTCTCACTTTCGTATCTTGCCTAGTCTTTCTTTTTGCTCCCTCACTTATGAGACTATTTTTGTCTCTTGCTTGGGACTATATCACTTAAGTATATTCAGCATAGTTGCTCCATATCTCTCTCTCTCTCTTGCACTCTCTACTCAGCACACTCTAGTGCTTATTTGCTTCTGCTCTATGCACTCTTTCATGGTATCGTTGCTCCCGGTTCAGCGATTCCCTCTTCTGCCCCAGATTCAGCCCTATCTACAGCCCCTTCACCTTTGCGTTTTTCTCAGATTTGCAGTCCCCTGGTTGCTGCGTTTTCTGGACAGCTGCTGCTTATTACTTTCCCTTCACTTTGGCTTCATCGCTTACAGCCAGAAGGTAATTTCTCATCAACGTTTTTCTTCTACTTGGAGTTTGGATCTAGGTGGCCTATTTTTTCAGGACAGCAGCCCCTCTTTGGCTGCGTTTTCCTCTCCAGTGGACATTCCCTTTTGCAGAGGGGGTATTGTGGTGGTTCGGGCTTCGGTGGCAACCTTGGTACCTGTGGTGGACACTCCTTCCGAGATTGTGCATATTTTTGAGATTGAGCCCAAGCTTTTGTGATGGCTGCCCTGACTACACTTCATATGTTCTCTGAGTTTGCAAAGTTGGATGGTTCCAACTACACCTTGTGGAAGGTGAAGCTGAAATCAGCCTTGCGTGGCGTGGATCTTTGGGATTGGCTTGTTACACCTGCCAATGCCACCCCTCCCACCCTTGCTTCCGGTGGCGTGACTCGGGCACAGATTGATATTTGGCAGGTGAATGATCATCGTGTTTTCTCCTTTCTCATGTTGAATTGTCAGGATTCTGTTCTCTCTCATGTGCGTACAGCAGATGCTGCACATGAAGTTTGGAAGGCATTTGCAGATCTCTACGAGATTGAGTCTCCAGGTCGGATTTTGGTGTTGGAAAAGCAGCTTATGAACTTATCGGTTTCTGCCTTTCCATCTTTATGTGCTTTCATCTCGAAGATGAAAGATCTCCGGGATGAGCTTGCTGTTTGTGGCAAGGATATCTCTACAGAGGATATGGCTATTCGGCTTCTCTCCAAGCTTCCAGAGTTTGATGCTTATTTTCAGTCTCTCGTTTCTTCTCCTTGTCCTGTTCCAGTTACTTGGAGGAAGTTCTCCCCTCCATTATACAGATTGAGTCTTGCTTTGAGGAGCGGACTGGCGGTTCTGATGGAGCTTTGGTTGCGCGAGATAAAGGAAAGAATCAATAGAAGAAAGGGAAAGGGGGTTTTGACAAGAACTCCAAGGATAACGACAAGGATAACGACAAAAGCAAATCTTCTAAAAACAAGGACATTGAGTGTCATTATTGTGGCAAGAAGGGTCATAAATCGCCCCAATGTCACAAGAAGAAGCAGGATGAAGAAGCAAAAAACTCTTCCTCTACAGCGGTATGTCAGACCAAGAAGGATGATGGTATTCTTCTATTAGCAGGTACTCGTCGTATACTTGCTCTTGTGACTTCTCAGTCACGGTCGTGGATTGTGGATAGCGGTGCTACTGCTCACATGACACCCCATCAAGATTGATTTGAGGACTTCACTACTAGGTCAGGTGAGATCACTTTGGGTGATTCTTCTTCCGTGCCAGTGCATGGACATGGCACCATCCCCATCTTCCGCTCTTCCGAGCACAAGAGGTACTTCACTGACGTTCTGTACATTCTAGATTTGGCATTTAACCTTTTGTCAGTGAGTGTTGTTATAGCTCACGGTGTGGAGGTGATCTTCCCTTGTTATGAGATTACCATCATGATAAGGAGACTGGTAGCATCTTGGCTCAGGGAGTCCAAGATAGTGGTTTGTACAAGTTGACCGCTCTGCTTTCTTCTGGTTCTTCTTCTGCTCTTTGGCATGCTCGGTTTGGCCATTTGAGCTATCAGCTTCTACAGCGAGCTTTAAAGGATGGGTTGGTTGAGGGTTTACCGGCCATCAAGGCTCCATCTTCTGATTGTTCCTCTTGTTTACAAGGGAAGCAACACCGAGCCGCCTTTCCGAAGGAGGTGACACACAGATCTTCGACATCACTTGCTCTTGTTCATGCAGACTTATGTGGTCCAATGAGTACTGCATCTTTGAGTAAGGCGTTGTACATGCTCGTGATGGTGGATGACTTCTCCAGATATACTTGGGTTTTCTTTCTGAAGACCAAGGATGAGGCTTTTCAACACTTTTGTGATTGGAGAGTTGAGGTGGAAAAAGAGACCGGTTCCTCATTCAAGGCTCTCAGGACCGACAAAGGGGGTGAGCTTACATCTCAGGAGTTTCAGCAATATTGCAGGACTCATGGCATTCGGAGACAGCTTACTACAGCATATACTCCATCACAGAATGGAGTTGCAGAGGCAGAATAGGACCATTATGGAGATGGCCCGTGCTATGCTTGAGCATTCCTCATTACCTCGACGTTTCTAGGCTGAGGCGGCGTCTACTGCTGTCTACATTCAGAACAGGTCTCCTACTGCTGCTCTTCCATATGAGGCTTTCCATGGTGAGAAGCCCTCTATTGTTCATTTTCGGATATTTGGTTATTCGGCGTATGTTCATGTGCCAGAGGAGCATTGCTCCAAGTTGGACTCGCATGACTTTTCTCGAAAACAGCATTGTGTCCAAGGCATACTGTTTTTATGATCCTCATGCTGGCAAAGTTGTTGTGAGCCGTGATGTGGTGTTCGACGAGACTCCTACATCTTCAGAGGGGGGTGGTGAGCTTCTTCTGCCTCCGCCTCCTCCGCCTCCTCCTCCTCCGCCTCCGCCGCCTCCTCCTCCTCCCTCTGCTTCTGTTACACCTCCAGCTGTGGATGCTGTGGATTCTCAGTTAGATGATGATGATTCTGCTCCTCCTTCAACGAGTTCGAGTAGATCTGTGCTTGGATGGTACTATCAAACCATTCGTGATTCTGGGTTACGTGAGCTTCCTTCTGCTCCTCCGCCTGGTTTTCTCAGGCGATCTTCCAGAGTTTCAGGGAAACAGATTCATGAGGGCAACATGTTTCTTAACTATGCTCTTATGTCCTCTATCATTCATGGTTCTTCTGATCCCACTTCTGTGGACGAGGCTCTTTCACATGAGCCTTGGCGTCGTGCTATGCAGGCAGAGCTGGATGCTATTGAACGGAATGGCACTTGGATTTTGGTGCCTAGGCCACTATAGCATAAGGTGATTGGTGTGCGTTGCATCTCAAATCGAAGTTCCAAGCTGATGGCAGCTTGGACAAGCATAAGGCGAGGTTGGCTGCCAAGGGTTATGCTCAGCGCCCTAGAGTCGACTTCGATGAGACCTTTGCTCCAACGGCCCGGATGACTACCATTCGCACCGTTCTTGCTCTTGCAGGACATCATAGATGGCCCATATTCCAGATGGACGTCAAGTCGGCTTTCCTGAATGGAGAGCTTACATAGGAAGTTTATGTTGATCAGCCGCCGTCGGGATTTGTTGTTCCAGCATAACAAACCGCCTCACATGCAACATAACAAACCTGTTTATAGGTGGGAAGAGCTGGCCGATTGGTGGGCTCTTCCAATGTGTAGCATGTCCAATCGGCCAGCTCTTCCCACATATAAATAGGTGGGCTTTCCTATCTTGCCTAGTCTTTCTTTTGCTCCCTCACTTATGAGACTATTTCTGTCTCTTGCTTGGGACTGTATCACTTCAATATATTCAGCATAGTTGCTCCATATCTCTCTCTCTCTTGCACTCTCTACTCAGCACACTCTAGTGCTTATTTGCTTCCGTTCTGTGCACTCTTTCAAATGCATCGTATATCAGAAGGTGAAGTTTGATCGTCACAAGACACCAGGGTTACTTCAGCCTTTATCTATTCCAGATAGACCATGGGAGAGCATTGCCATGGATTTTATATCTGTTTGAGGACACAAACGGAGAATGATGGCATTTGGACTATCATATGCAGGTTCAGTATGCAGGCTCATTTCATTCCCGTGCGTAAGAAGATCAAAGTTGATCACATGGTGAAGTTGTTCATGGCAAACATCTTCAAGTATCATGGCATGCCTTCGTCTATCATTAGTGACCGTGATCCACGGATGACAAGTTTATTTTGGAGAGGGTTGTTTGACAACATGGGTACAACTCTCAAGTTTTCATCATCGTTTCATCGACAAACAGATGGACAGTCAAAAGAGGGTAATTCATTGTTAGATCTTCTCAAGTACTATGTGTCGGAGCACAAGCCACAATGGGAAAAGTATCTTCCTTTGGTGGAGTTCGCTAATAACAACACCATCCATATCTCGACAGGCAAGGCACCTTTTGAGATTGTGGAAGGAGCGAAGAAGGCACCACCCATTTTGCACACAAAGGATAAGATTTTTCAGGCTGACTAGTATGTGGAGAACATGGATGAAGCTTATAGGAGAGTTAAGTTGGCACTCCAAAGAACTCAACAAAAGCAAAAGAAGGCAGCAGACCGTCACCCGCGTGCATTAGAGTTTGCATTGGGTGATTGGGTTCTTTTGCGTTTTGAGAAAGCTAGGCTCAAAAAGAGGAAGGGTAAAGAGCACTTATTCCCTATGTTGAGCATGCGCTGCTATGGACCTTTTCAGATATTCGAAAAGATCGGTGAGGTGGCCTATCGTGTGAAGCTACTAGATCACTAGAGGATTCAAAATGCATTTCATGTGAGTCTACTTAGACCTTTCCAAGGAGATGTGCCACAGGATGTATCAGATGAGGCTCAGCCGAAAGTGGAGGAACTTGATGAGGTTCTTATTCCCGAGCAGATATACTGGCACATAGGAAAGAAAGGTACGAGGTAAAGTTTCCCGTCGCTCTCTTGTGAAGTTCAAGAACTATTCACCGATGGATGCGAAGTGGATGGAGGAGCGTGACTCAGCAGATTCACCTTAGGTATTGCAGCTTTATCTTCATGCCTTTGAGTTGGAGCCGACTCTTACTACGGCTCATTCAGGTTCAGTAGAGCATAGGTCTAGAGCATTGCTTGATGCTCAGGAGGGGGTAGCACCTCCGCTCCCTGCTAAAAATGTCATCTAGAGGTCGTCGCTTGGTGCAGCTTCTGTCTCACCCGAAGGTAATGACAGCTGAGAGTACATTTGCTTATGGGACTTCTATGATATATGTGTACTAGTCACATTGGATGTTGTGGTTATGTATGGTTCACAGTGGTATAAAACTTGGGACTATTACTACACCATTGGCTTGCAGTGCATGTTGCTACATATGCATGGCTCAGAGAGATTGGGACGTTGATCTTGCCATATTGTACTTTTCACTTTCAGTTGGATCACATGGCTGATATTTTGCTGTATGAGCAGCCTTTGTTATCAGTGTGGTTCCGCTTTGGATGTCTTGATGTATCACCAGGATGCAATCGAGGACGCTTGCCATGTTTCAAGAGGGGGGTATGTCACGACCCTGTAAAATTGTGCAGCATATGTGATGGTGGTCGGTGTGGAAGACATTTTTTTAATGTTCACGCTTGGGGCAAGGGTGACATTAGGGATTAATAAGGTTCTTTTTATTACCCCATGTGGGGGGGGGATAAAACCAAAGGAAGGGACAAAGGTTTAAAACCTTTAAAACAAAAGAAAACCCTTTAAAGTAGATCGTGGCTTTTTAGGAGAGCCCACCCTATTATAGGAGGGGCTGGCTTTTGGGAGAGATTTTGGACTGTAGCTGCATGGGTGGGTTTTTTTTGCTTTTCTCTTTGGAGGAGGAGCCGACCGAAGGGATACGCACAGGTGCTTACACACGCTCTCTCTTGGAGATGGGGACTGCACATGGGCTGGCCATTTTAAATGGCCTAGAGAGGTATCCACTTGCCAGTGGCTTTACTTGCTTTCCACACAGACATGGGGCCAGCACAGTGGATTATGTTTTAGCCTCGCCAACCTTCATCTCGAGTATCCAGGATTTTGCAGTTAGCCCCAGGCCCATCGGAGTTACGGTGGATCATGCACTTCTCTCCTTTACGGTGGATTTCCACTACAGTACCCGCCATGTTGGGCAGTCCTCCTATCACCCGAGATATACCTTCTGTGGAGAGACTGATGGAGTATACACCGCAGAGATCTACAGCTTGTTGAGTGCAGAGGATCCACAGAGGCCATTAGCAGAGCTCACACAGATCCTGACAGAGGCTTTACATACAGCTGCAGTGACGGCCTTCCCACACATGCAACCCACAGTACGACCACATCCTGGGAGCATGCCCCAGAATAGTTGGTATGATGATGACTGTAGGGAGCTCAGAGCCCGGCTACAGAGAGAGGTGGCCACAGGTGTTACTACATATAAACAGTCACGCATCATCTTGCGATCCCTCATTCAGCGGAAGAAGAGAGCATTCTTAGCTCGGCTGGAGAGAGACATCTATCAGTTGTTTTTGAGTCAGGATTCTGGGGAGGCCTGGAGATCGCTTAGAGTGCACCCCCCCGCCTCCGGCCATTACCTCTCCAGATACATGGGGCGAGTATGCAGCCTCCCTCTACACAGTACCAGAGCAGCCACCACTACCGAACCCTCCAGAGCCTTGTCCACCCACTTCTACCTTCTTCACAGCAGAGATGGTGAGGAGGACCATCAACAGATTGCATACAGGGAGGGCACAGGATCATGAGGGCATTGTAGCCGAGCATTTCATACATGCTAGAGATATGATTGCAGACTTGCTAGCTCTCATGTTTAACAGAGCCATGTGTGAGGGGTTTCCTGGGACTTGGAGTACTTCCACGATTGTGCCGGTACTCAAGTCTGGAGATCCGAGCCTGCCGACTAACTACCGCACCATTATGATTGGTCACTTGCTGGCCAAGCTATATGCCTCTACTCTTGTGCATGAGTTGAGCAGATGGGCAGAGAGACAACGGGTCTGAGCTCAGGCAAGCTGGTTTCAGGAGGAGATTCTCTACTTTGGATCATATCTTTACCCTCAGGGCTATCATTGAGGAGGGCAGAGCACATGGGAGGAGGATCTACTGTGGCTTTGTGGATTTCCGCAAGGTCTTTGACACCGTGCCCAGAGCTAGACTGATGCGCAAGCTGCAAGACTTGGGGGTTCCATGTGAGCTCATTTGGGGTATTATGGCGCTTTATGAGACAGTAATTGGGCAGGTGCAGACTTCAGAGGGTCTCTCCCAGCCAGTACACTCCACTATAGGGGTGAAACACGGTTGCCTGCTCTCTCCGACTCTATTTGGACTATACATTGATGAGATCTCTGATTATATTGGGACACGAGGGGACAGAGGAGCCCAGTTGGCTGGCACTTGGATACCTTTGCTCTTATATGCTGATGATATTGTGCTTATAGCAGACTCACCAGAGGGTATGCAGAGGCACTTGGATACTTTACATGCTTATGCACAGGACAGTGGGCTCTCAGTTAACCTTGGTAAGACCAAGGTTATGGTGTTTGACACTACAGCTCAATGGGTCTGGAGATCAGCGCCTATTTTCACATATGGGCAGGAGACAGTGGAGTATGTTGACTCATACACATATCTTGGAGTGGTGTTCACTGGGCCCACATTTTCCATGAGGGGGGCAGCAGAGGCCAGATTGACTAGAGGATATGCAGCACTAGGAGGTCTAGAGAGGATGTGCTCACAGGTACAGTTTCAGGAGCCACGCACTAAGCTGTGGCTTTTTGAAACGCTGGTCACATCGGTTATGCTATATGGAGTACAAATCTGGGGGCCTAGCCTAGATCGTCACAGTCGATCAGGATGCACATACGATGGATGGAGATCGATGGAGAGACCACTTGTGTCCATGATCTCCAGGATGATTTGGGCTAAGGCCTCGGTACCCCATGAGATTATCCGAGCCGAGATGGGAGCACCACCGATCGTAGTCGAGGCTCTTGCCAGATCAGTGTCCTTCATTCATAGCACCTGGGAGCTTCCCCGACATCGGTATGCACGACTTGCTTTAGAGTCCTCTCATCAGCTAGCCATGGAGGGAGACACTTCATGTTGGTATGCGCAGATAGTATCCTGGTTTGAGCTCCACAGGTTAAGCTTAGACAGACTCCCACCCTTCCAGTACTCTCTAGAGGCACCCTCTCTCACCTTGACACATTCTGAGATTAGTAGAGTCATCAGACAGGACCTCATTCAATTGGACACTAGGAGGACATGGCTAGAGCCCTCACAGGAGTTAGGGACGAAGATGGATTTCTATAGAGACCATCTTCTCCGCACCACTGAGGATGGCTTTATACTTAGACCGAGCTACATGGATACCCATTTGTCTCATGGATTGAGGTGCGCCATTGGGCAGATCCGCACCTCTTCACATCAGTTAGAGATAGAGACAGGTAGATTTAGAGGCATACCTCCAGGGGACAGGATATGTCAGATTTGTTGGATAGAGCCAGAGATGGAGGAGCACTACATCTGCACAGCATATTATGAGATTCGAGGGCGCTACCATTGCCTTTTCAGAGAGGGATTTGGACCACTGGCTAGAGTCATGGACTATTGTGATCAGCGATGCTTGGGTTTTTATCTCCTGGAGATCCGCAGGCTCAGAGAGTCCATTATCAGGAGCAGACGCCCGACTGGCAGGGAGTCCACACAGAGACGGATTACTGACTTCTTTAGAGGGACTACCCGGGAGGACACACAGCTGACAGCCCAACAGTGGGCACCCCGTGGGACTCTAGTTGAGAGAGCTATCCAGTTGGGCAGATCCAGACGCCCGAGGGTTCGTGGGTCCTTACATCAGAGACGGTGCCTACACCGGAGGATTCAGAGCATCATTGCGAGGCATCGGGCTCGTCCGACCAGGCATCTCACTATGGCAGATATCCAGGCCATCCGGCAGAGACCCATGCTCGAGCTCCTAGGATGATTACCACTCCAGCCATATACTGTTGTACTCACTGTCACTTTTGTACTCCCCCATATTCATGTATTCATGTATCCATGTACTCATGTACCCCATTTTGACTAGTAGCATTAGCTTCCCACTCTCCCTAGTTGCTGCTTTCGGATGCTCCCTACTGATGTATTGTAGGGCTAGATACTTACCTTCAGTCCTTTCTTTTCTTTTCCAGATAAGGTATCAGATGTCACATGGTTGTAACTTTGGTCTCATAGGTCACTTTGGCCTTTTGAAGACGTTAATATAACATTTCATTTCTCTCTCTCTCTCTCTCTCTCTCTCTCAGGGTATATCTGAGATGGTTCACTCCACTATTGGGGTGAAACAGGGCTGCACCCTTTCTCCCACCTTATTTGGGATGTATGTGGATGAGGTTTCGGACTATGTAGAGTGGGAGGGTGACAGAGGAGCACAGCTAGCAGGGACATGGATTCCGCTGTTATTGTATGCTGATGATATTGTGGTGATCTCAGATTCTCCAGAGGGGATGCAGCGTCATTTGGATGCATTGCACACGTTTGCAGAGGACAGTGGATTGTCTGTTAACCTTGGTAAAACCAAGATGATGGTGTTTAACACCACAGCACGGTGGGTTAGGAGGTCAATACCCACCTTTACATATGGTCAAGAGACAGTGGAGTATACAGATGCATATACTTACCTTGGTGTGGTTTTTAGTGGCTTCCTTCGCAGGTTTAGTTTCAGGAACCTCGAACAAAGCTCTGGCTCTTTGACACTTTGGTCACTTCAGCCATGCTGTATGGAGTGGAGATATGGGGACCCTCAGTGGATCACCACAGCCGAGCTGGTAGCACCGATGGATGGAGACGTATGGAGAGGTCCTTGGTTTCTATGATTTCCAGGATGATTAGGGCCAAGGCCTCCGTACCACATGATATTATCTGTGCAGAGATGGCTGCCCCCCCATTGGTAGTAGAGGCACTCACTCGATCAGTCTCCTTTATACATAGCACTTGGGCTCTCCCTAGAGACAGATATGCTCGCTTAGCCCTGGAGTCTTCACGACAGTTGGCATCACAGGGAGACGGATCATGTTGGTATGCACAGATGACAGCTTGGTTCCAGCTGCATGGCTTTAGTATGGACAGGCTACCTCCATTTCAGTACTCCCTGGATGCACCCTCCCTCTCTCTCACACGGGCAGAGATTACCAGACTTATCAGGCAGGACTTGACTCAGCTGGACACTAGGAGGACATGGATACAGCCGACACACGAGCTTGGTACGAAGATGGCTTTCTATAGAGATCATCTTCTCCAGCTCACGGAGGATGGGTTTGTGATTAGACCCAGCTACATGGATACTCATCTTTCTCATGGGGTACGGTGTGCTATTGGTCAGATGCGCACATCCTCACACCAGCTAGAGATTGAGACTGGCAGATTCAGAGGAGTACCAGCTGAGGCCAGGATTTGTCAACTGTGCCAGATGGAGCCAGAGACAGAGTTACATTACATATGTCACTGTCCAGTATATTATGAGATACGAGGCCGCTTTCAGTGCCTGTTCAGAGAGGGATTCGGACCACTTTCTAGAGTCATGAGATACCAGGATCAGAGATGCCTCGGATTGTACTTGCTGGAGCTGCGTAGACATAGAGAGGGTCTCCTGAGAGGGAGGGGATTAGAGAGGGAGAGACACTTGCAGAGGCAGATTACAGACTTCTTTCGACCAGAGATTGAGCAGTCAGGCCAGCAGGCATTGCAGCTAGCCCCAGAGTACAGCCGCACCAGAGGTACACTGATTGATCGGGCTATAGAGTTGGGGCGGTCCAGGCGCCCCAAGATGAGAGGCCCATCTCGACACCGGCAGAGACTACAACAGAGGATCAGGACCATACTAGCACGGCATGGGAGATGTCCAGTCAGAGTACTCACCATGGAGGACATTGAGGATATCCGCCATCGACCGATGAGAGACATCTTTGGATAGTGATGTGTATGATGCTTACCTTTGTTGCTGGAGTTTTCCTCCCAGATGTTATCCATTAGGAGCTCCTAGTACCGTACTTTTCCTCATAGTTGTTTCAGTTTCAGTTAGTTGTTTAGTTGTTTTTAGCTTTCCTTACACAGACATTGTATCAGATCCACCAATTGTTGTAACCTTTTTGGTCTCATAGGTCATTTTGGCCTTCTGAAGACGTCAATATATCATTTCATTTCATTTCATTTCTCTCTCTCTCTCTCGTGACAGTCAAACTGCTCACGAGCTGGACAGAGGGGAACAGTCGACAGCAAGCTGGCGGGCAGTTGACAGGTGGCTCCCTCGGGGTGAACAACAGGCTGGTTGGGCAGTTTGCAGGCGATGCACAGGGGCTGAACAACAGCCCCCTCACCTCTTTGCAACCAGCTAGCTGCAGGTGAAACCGGCCTTCAGAAACTTGACGGGCGGTGAGCACACTTAATCACACTTGAATCTCTTTATGAACTGGAATAATAAACTTGGAAGAAGAAGAAAAAGAATAAGTGGAGCTAGAGTGCTCCTCCACAAAAGACCAATTGGCCCCAAAGCGTGGCGTCCCCCACAGGTATTTATTTATCACTCGAGGTCGGCGTAGCCCTTGTACAATTCCCGAGAAGATGCCTCCTTGCTTCACGTGGAGGAGATCTTCTCAAACTTTCACCCAGTTTGTGTGTTGTGGGATACAAGAGCCTTGGCCCCCTATTTATACAAGTTTAGGGATGAAAAGCTATGCTTTTTTCCCCCTTAGGAAAAAAAAACTAATATAAGAGCTTTCATTTTATTAAACTCTTCTTCGAATAGCTTTTCCCTCTCTCTTTTCTTTGATTAAAAAAATTACATAGCGCTTAGTGTTCGAAAATTACATAGCGCTTAGTGTTCGAAAAAATCAACACGTGTGCGTTTTTGGACTGCCCAATGCTTTTCTCCCATCGATTTTCCTTGCGCGTTTTGCTACCCGGCGCGTTTGCGTTTATCTTTGCTGCCCGGCGCCTTCGCATCTAGCTGCCCATCGCCTCTCTCTCTCTTGCTTGGGTGTGCCAATATGACTGCAACGCCTGCCACGTCAACTGCCTACGTGGCAGGGCCTGCAGCCTGCCTATGTAGTCAGCTACCGTGAAGTGCCTGCAGCCATGACAGCCCATCAGCCAGCCACCACGTGTACCAACAGCAGTCAGCCACGTCACCTTACTGTACATGTGCCACATGGCAGCTGCTGCTGACTGGGCTGACCCAGAAGATGCCTCAACTGTTGACTGTGCTGACCCACAAGAAGTCTTGAGAGAGAAACCGCTACACCTGCAGCAAGGTAAGAGAAAAACACATATATATGCACATGAACATGCACACACATGTACACACACACACACCAAACATGTATCTGCAAGTTAGCAACAATACGGAAAAAGAGCACCGCGAGCTCCCCAAACCCTGAATCGCTTCCTTCCTCCATCGCTGCGCCCCTCCTTTCTTCCTTCGCTACGCCCCTCCTTTCTCCATCGCTGCCTGAATCATTCCCTTCCGCCTCTGATCCTCTCTACCTTCGCTTCCTTCCTTCTTCGCTGCCCCCTCCTTCCTTCTTCACTGCCCCCTCCTCCTTCCTCGTTTCCTTCCTCCTTCGCTGCGCCCATTCGCTTTTCTTCCTGCTTCGCCCCCTTTCCTCCTCCGCCTCCCCTCCTTGCCTTTGCCCGCCCGAGCCCTCCTGTTGATCGTTTCGCCTCCCCTCCCCTAATTGCCTCCCTTCCTTCCTCCGCCTCTTCCCTCAACGCAGCGCTGTTGTGCTGCCCCTCCCCCGCCTCTCTTCGCCTTTGTGTCCAGCCTCTTCCCCTTGCTTCCCTTTTCTTTTTTGCTGTTCCCTTTTCCACCCTCCTTTCCTTTCCTCCGCCTCTTCGCCTTCCTCTTCCCCTTGGTTCGGATTGCTCCTCATCCGGGTTCAAGTCGACCTTTTTCTTCGATTAGCATCATGGCTAATCATTCTCCCTCAGCCGGGCGAACCATTGTTTTCTCCGAAGCCGAGCTCGCGGTCCTCTACGCCGAAATAGAGAAAGACTCCAAAACGACCCTCATTGCCAGAATCTTTGGATCTCACCAGTCCCGTCTCCAGGCTCGGGATTGGGTCCTGGCGGCTCTGCCCTCCGACCTCGCTCTACACTTTCAAGATGTCGGGTTGCTTGGAAGAGGTTTCTTCCAAGTGGATTTTGATTCTGAGGACGCAGCTTCAGAGGTTTTGAAGGGCAGCCCTTTGCCATCGGGCCCGAGGAAGATATCTTTCTTCCCTACTCCAGCTACTTTGACCCTATTGAGGAAGACCGGAACCGTTTCCCGATTACTCTCAGATTTCCAGGCCTTCTGCGTGCATATTGGCCTATGTTAGAGGCCATCGGGTCTGCCTTTGGGCTTGTTCTTCAAGTGCCTCCCCTTCACGCCTTGCCGACATCTTCTGCCCAGCTGGTCACTGCCTCGGCAGATGTTGTCCCAAAGGTCATGGTTCTTGCACGTGACATTGAGCTCTTTGAGGACTATGTTTTGCTTCCGGGCCCTGGTGGCCCTTTGAAGCAACGTATGGAGATTGCAGCTACACCCGATCAGTGTCGGGTTTGTCACCAACAGGGTCAATTTGCTCGAGATTGTCCTCGGGCTCGAGGTCGCAGGAGGCCTCGTAAGCGTGCCTCTCAGGCGCCACCTCCCTTGGTTCCTTCCCGTCCTTCAGTCCGCCAAGTGTGGCGTGCTGTCTCTAACGCCTGCCCCCTTGGTGCGATTGATGGGAAGGCTTCCTCGGATCATGTACAGATAGATGATGTTTTTGGTCAGAGGGATGTGTCAGCTGATGCATCTTTGCAGAGCATCTATTATACCTCATGTTATTGGGCACGCTGTTATCATCCTTGCTAGAGCGCAGTGGATCTTGATCATGCATGAGGGTCACAAATTGGGAATCTTGAATATCTATGCACCTAACGTGAGAGGTGAAAGGGTGGCCTTTTGAGACACCATTACAAATGTCATTCCCCAGGTTGATCATTGGATAGTGGGAGGAGATTTTAATATGGTTGAGCAACCTTCTGACAAGAAGGGTGGACGCGAAGGGGGTTTACACCCTTTGGAGCGAGCCTCATGGGAGAGGTTCACGCTTTCCTTTTTTGGCAGGGATTGCTGGACTGAGGATGACTTCCAGAGAAGGCCAAATTCCTTATCTTTCTCTTGGCATAATTGCAGGAGCAGGGATGAGAGCATCTTTGCACATTTGGACAGGTTTTATGTGGATGATTGGTCCTTGGACAGAGGAGCCACCATTGCTATTATGCCTGGCACCACCAAATCCGATCATTGCCCCGTCGTTTTGTGTCTCAGGGAGCCTGGGGCTCGCTCGGCCTCTCCCTGTATCCGTACCCCTGACTCTCTTTATCTAGATGCTGACATTTCCCTTGAGATCAGAGAGATATGGAGATCTTGTGACGGTCCTGATCCTGTCATAATATTGCGCTAGCTCTTGAGAGGACCAGCCATCATTATCATAGCATTGCCTTGTCTAAGAAGCAGGAGGCTCGGACAAGGAGAGAGCTATTCGGCGTAAGATTGCTGCTTTTTAGAGGGAACATGAAAAGCATCCACATGCGACTTGGATTACAGACCTCTTGACCACAGTTAGAGCAGAGCTGCAGTTGGCCATGGACAGGAGGGCTGAGTTCGCCTTTCATGCGAACGAGGCCTTTTGGACTCAGATGGGTGGCAGATGCAACAAAGAGTTTTTTTCAGCACACAGGCCTTCCCATAGCAGGGACTCTGTGAGGTACTTGCAGGATTAACAGGGTGAGGTTCAGATTGAGCCTGATAAGGTGAGGGATATTGCTTCAGAATTTTATCGGTCTTTGTTGACTGCAGAGGTGCCCTCCCCTCAGAGAGATGTGGCACGGCAGAAAGTTTGGGAGTGCATGCCCAGGCTCATTACAGATGCTGTGTGTTCTTCCATGGATGCCCCTTTCTCGAAGGATGAATTCCTTCACGCACTGCATGCTCTTTCCAATGGTTCATGCCCCGGGGATGATGGTCTTTCTCCTGCCTTCTTTATTCTTTTTTGGGATCATATTGGAGATGCTATCACTGTTGCCCTTCAGGAAATGTGGGTGTCGGGTATGATGCCTCCATACCTCACGGAGGGGTTGATTCACCTTATCCCCAAGAGTGGGGACAAGACTAACATCAAGCAATGGAGGCCCATCACCCTCCTTGGATCTGCATATAAAATCTTAGCTAAAGCCTTGAGTATAAGGTCACAGCCGATCCTCCAAAGGACTATCCATGATACCCATAATGGGTTTCTCCAAGGAAGGAGTATATTTGATAACATCTTTTCTTTCTGGGAAGCTGTCGAGTGGGCAAAGGCTAGTCAGCAGCCTCTTGCCATTCTTTTGCTTGATTTTGAAAAAGCTAATGACAGAGTGGATTGGGATTTTTTGGAGGGCACTATGGCACACATGGGGTTTTCCCAAAACTCAATAAAAGGTGTGTCTTGCCTATACAGGGAGGCTCATAGCACTGTTTTAGCCTATGGGGGGCGTGGTGAGCGTTTTCAGATTCACCGTTCAGTGAGGCAGGGCTGTCCCCTCACCCCTTTACTGTACCTCATTGTAGTTGAGGGTATGAGCAAGTTTCTTCGGGCTGCCCCTGGTGTTGTGGGTCTCAGGCTGCCTTTATGTACGGAGGAAGAGTTATTGGACTCTGAGTTAGCAGATGATACGGCGTTGTTCCTTGAGGCTTCACATGCTTGTTTATGTGCTTTCCGGACAGCCTTGAAGGCCTTTTGTTTGGCAGCAGGAGCTACTATCAATTGGCATAAGTCAGTTGGTTTTTGGATCAGTGATTCTCCTCTTGCAGATTGGGGTACAGATGTTGGTTTTACGTGGATTGAGAGAGGATGCTCTGCTAGATATCTTGGTTGTTAGGTGGGTGTTGACATCTCCCCTGCACAACAGTTTGCTCCAGTGCTCTTAAGCATTAAAAGCAAACTTCATCACTGGAGTAGGAGAAAGCTCGACTTGGCCTCTAGAGCTTTGGTGGTTAACCAAGTTTTGCTAGCCACGACTTGGTTTATCGCTTCGTGCTGGATTTTTCATAAGGGCTGCATTGGACAGCTTCGTCGCCTTATTCGGAACTTTCTTTGGTCAGGGCTTGATGAAAATGCACACACCAGGGCTACAGTTGCTTGGGAAACCATTATCAGGCCTAAGAAGGAAGGGGGATTAAATATCATTGACCCTGAGGTGCAATGTAAGGCTTTCCTCTGTAAGCAAGTTGTTAGGGGCTTTTTTCCAGGCTCTAAGCCGTGGAAGGACTCTCTCATGTAGCAGATCATGAAGTGTGTTCCTGTTCGCGGAGGTGACTGGACTCTCAGCTCACGCTTTATTTTTTCGGATGCAGTTCAACGCTCCCCTTCATCCCCCCCTGGTCAGGTCCCTCCTACGGGCCTGGGACTGCCTGCAGAGTTTTTTGGTACACATCTCCCCGCGTTTAGCGGAGGAAGTTAACCGGCAGCCCATTCTGTGGAATGATTTGATCTTAGATGTGCATGGTAGGCCTCTTGGGGCAGCTATGCATATTCTTTGGGCTAGCAAGGAGACGCTTTGCTCCACAGTGTTGGCTTGGAAGAGGTTTCAGAGCCTCACCGAGGTACAGAGATTGGATCTTACGCAGCATTTGAGAGGCTCTAGTCGAAGGATTGCACAGATTGACGCAGCCATTCCCACTGGATTACTGGATCTTTCTTGGAAGACCGTCATCATTCTTGGTTTGGGGTTTTTTCTGAGACAGGTGTTTCTCTTCAGGTTATGGGTCTCCCCTTGCCTAGGGAGGATGATGTACCGGTCTTTTTTTCTGTACAGGATGGATGGCAGTTGGAGAGATGTGACGTGCAAGAACTTATTGAGGACCCCCAGATTCGTCCAGTGAGAGTTGTTGGTAGGTTAGGGAAGCACGTCTTTGTTGACGCGCGCCCCCGTGCCCCCCCCCCCCCTAGGGATGATCACAGAGAGTGTTAGCCTTTGGTTGTATGGTGGCTGCCCTATCAGACATTTGCATTGGGACCCCGGTGAGTGGGTGTGGAAGGATGCTTGTAACCCCTTGAAAAGCATGCCTTTTTTCAGTTATACGGTGCGGAATGCTAGACATCTTATCTTGGGACACATTCAGAGTGTCCCTACTCTTAGACCCCATCGGGAATCTTACGACGTTTCGACTGACATTCAGAGGGTTTTTTGGCGGAGATTGTGGCATTCTTATAGGAAGCCACAGATTTCCTCCTTTATTTGGGTTTCTCTTCATGGTGGTCTGGCCAACAATCAGTGGAGGTAAGTTACTGGTGCTTGCCCAGCATGCCCTAGATGTGCAGGAGTTTCGGAGTCAGTTTACCATTGTTTATGGGAATGCAGGGAAGCACAGAGGATTTGGTTTGCGATTGCACAGCTCTTTGGTAGGATTAAGAGGGATGCTATCATTTCTTTTGGTTCTATCATTTGGTTGACACAATCTGGGCCATTATGGTTAGGGAAGGAGTTGCTCCACAGTGTTGTCTTCAGGATTTGCCACTTTCACACTTTGTCCTTCTGGTACAGAGGTTAGACAGTTTTTGGGAGATTATTGCTAGCATCTCAGCCTGGAATATCTGGAAGGCTAGATGCACTGAGGCTATTGAGGGTACTCCCGTTCTTGTTTCTCAGTGTCTTTGCAAGATTTGGAGTGATATTATTCACACCATCATGGCTACCTAGGCCAGAATTCACGGATCTTCGAGGGCTGCGGCGGAGAGGAAGCGCGGCCAGTTTATGAGAGAGTGGGACATTGGTATCTTTTTCACGTCCTCTCATTTGGGACCCTATTGGCAGCAGAGGGCTCCTGATTGGTTGAGATCTCCACCTTTCTTGGTGTGAAATCTCCATTTTGTAAAATTTTTTTCATACTTAATAGAAGTCTCCTTTCTGAAAAAAAAAAAAAACATGTATCTGCATCCACACATGTATACAAACTTAGACATGCATATACAGGATTAACATGATCAGTGAATGCTAAACATGCTTAAACATAATCATAATGTTTAAGAAAAGAGGTAAAATACTCAGTCCTTAAACATACCCCCCTCTTAAAACAAAGCAATCATCCTCGATTGTTCATTCGAAGGATTTGCCAACTGAAACACAACCTAAGAGACGAATGAGAAAACTATGTCCTGCCAACTGAAACAGAACATCTGAATAACATAAATCAAGAGCATCCATCTCGTGAATAGTCATGTCCCCCTCGATGGTTTACTTGCTCTGCTCATGGCCATCCCACAAGACCCACGATCAACAGTACATCATGAACATGAGTCAACACTGATGCATATCAAATGAAAGTCTAGAATAGGCGTCCCCATTCTCTCAAAAGATTCGTATATCCATGAATCAAACCATGTGACTAGTACACATATATCGTAGAAATCCCACAGGCAGATATACTGTCAGTTCAGTATCTCGGGTGTGCTGATAAGAACACCAAGCGACTTCCAGATCTCATCCAAGTGAACTCTATGACAAAGGAGCAGAGTCAACCCCCTCTTGAGTAGCAGGTAGTTCTCGAGAATCCACAACTGAACCCGTTGAAGCACTTTCTACAGTAGGCTCCAAACCAAAAGCCTCGAGGTAAAGTTGTAGTATCCTCGGTGAATGTGCCAAGTCATCCTCCTCCATCCACTTCGAATCCATAGGTGAATAGTTCACAAACTTCACTAGATATCGACGTGAAACTTTTCCTCTAACTTTTCTTTCTTTATGTGCCAAAATCTGTTCCGGTTGAAGAATCTCATCTAGTTCTTCGACTTCTGGTTGTGTCTCATCAACCTTATCTGTAGGCACCTCACCTCTGAAAGGTTTAAGAAGACTCACATGGAATACATTATGAATTCTCCAATGATCCGGTAACTGAAGATGATAAGAAACATCACTCATCTTCTCAATCACCTGAAAAGGCCCATAGTACCGCATACTCAGTTTAGGATATAAATGCTGTTTATCCTTCATTTTCCCGAGTCTAGCCTTCTCAAATCTCAAAAGCACCCAATCACCCAAATAAAAAACCAATGATCGACGGTGAAGGTTTGCTACTTTCCGCTGTTTCTCTTGAGTCTTTTGAAGAGCCGCCTTGACCATCTTGTAAGCCTCATCCATATTCTCCACAAAACGATCTGCCTCAAAGATCTTATCTTTTGTATGTAGGATCGGAGGTACTTTCTTCCCACCTTCCACAATCTCGAAAGGTGCCTTACCTGTCGAAGTGTGAATGGTGTTTTTGTAAGCAAACTCCACCAAAGGAAGATACTTTTCCCACTGCTCCTTATGATCCGAAACATAACACTTTAGAAGATCCAATACAACTGAGTTGGTAATTTCCGATTGCGCATGTGTTTGTGGATGAAAAGATGATGAGAACTTCAATGAAGTCTTCATGTTATCGAACAATGCTCTCCAAAATAAACTCGTCATTCGAGGATCTTGGTCACTAACAATAGATGTGGGCATCCCATGGTACTTGAAGATATTTGTCAAAAATATCCTCACCATTTGCTCTGCATTAATCTTCTTCTTGACTAGAATGAAATGAGCCTGCTTGTTGAAACGATCCACGATAGTCCAGATGCCATCATTCCCACTCTTTGTCCTAGGAAGATCAAAGATAAAATCCATAGCAATACTCTCCCACGGTCTATCTGGAATAGGCAAAGGATGAAGTAACCCAGGTGTCTTTTGACGGTCATACTTGACCTTCTAACAAATGATACAATCACGAACAAAAGCATCAGCATCCCTACGCATAGTAGGCCAATAAAAGAATGCCGCTAAACCTTTTATGGTAGCCTCATTACCACAATGACCTGCATAAGGCGGAGCATGGCATTCTGTCAAAACCTTCTGCCTCAACTGAGATGTGACACACAATTTGTCATGCATCATCAAAAATCCTTCCTTGAGAGAATAATGATCAACTTGCTCTCCTTCAGTCAAATGATCAAAGATCCGCTCAAAATCTGAGTCATGAGCATACTGTTCTCGCATATCATCAAGTTCATGATGAAAGATAATAGAGACGGCGGCCACATGTGGTTTCCTAGACAAAGCATCTGCTACCACATTTTTTTTGCCATCCACATGAACAATCTGAAAGTGAAACATGGACAAAAAGTTTGCCCATCTCATATGCTTCTCTGAGAGCTTCGTTTGAGTAAGGAAGTATCGAAGAGTCTGATGATCACTCTGAACAATGAAATCAGCCCCAAGAAGGTAATGCTTCCAAGTAGAAAGAGCATGAATAATCGTAAGAAGTTCCTTCTCATACACTTGTAGATTCCTTTCTGCTGGTGTGACAGAGTTCTACTCTCATAATCTTGCATAAGAACAACTCCAATGCTATTCCCACATGCATCACACTGTACCACAAAAGGTTTATGTAGATCTGGTAAAACCAAAACTGGACCAGTGGTTAGCTTTTCCTTAATCTTGTTGAAAACTTCTACTTCCTTTTCTGTCCATCGGAATTTTACATCCTTTTTGGTCAGGTGATGTAAAGGTGAAGCAATTTCTGCAAAGAATCGGACAAACCTCCTGTAATATGAACAAAGTCCTAAGAAACTTCTCACATCATGTATAGTCTGCAAATCTGGCCAATTCTTTATCCGCTTCAATTTTTGTTGGATCCATCATGACGCCATCCTTACACACTATGTGCCCAAGAAAGTGAATCTCCTCCATGAAAAATTCACTCTTCTTTCCGTTGACAACCAACCTATGCTTTCTGCGTTCCTCAAACACTTTGGTCAAATGCTCTTGATGCTTCTTCTCTGAATGAGAAAAGACAATCATATCATCAAAGAAGGTACCCATAAAAGCACGGTGGGGTCAAAAAATCCGATCCATCATCCTGTTAAAAGTCGTTGGAGCATTCGTAAGACCAAATGGCATGACCAAAAACTCAAAGTCCAAAAGTTGTCCAGAAAGCTGTCTTGTGTACATCTTCTGGCCTGATGCAGATTGTAGGCCACTCTATGGGCTATCCATAGGTGTCACTCATTCCTTGGTATGTGCCTTGTAGGCCTAGATATTATCAGTTAGGACCTATGGTACAGTTAGTACTAGTTCCGATGGGGACACCTAGTACATGTATGACACCCAGTTAGGGGTTCATCATATTAGGTGTATCTTTTGTAGTTTCATCACTTCAGCAATACATCTACAGCTGCACGCTTTGCTTCTTGCCTTCCTCTCCTGTTGCTTCTGTTGTCCACTCCACCCAACAATGGTATCAGAGCAGGTTTTGCCATTCAGTCCTCGCCAGTTTCAGCCTTCCCGAGCCTCCCCCTTGCTCATTGGCGCTGATTTCTTGCTGGTCGACTGGTCTCTACTGCTCGAATCCACACGTGTGAGCTCCTACGGGTGTTCAGAGGAATTCCATCGCTGATAACTTGCTTATTGCTGCTTCCAGCGTTGAGGTGACTGCTTCTAGGCCCTGCTACAGCATTTTCGAGGTCTTCTACAGCACTCGTGGCCATCTGTCGCCACTTTTTGTACTGCAGATCTAGGCGCCCAGCTCCTACGACCTCAACCAGACTCAGATCCAGGCGCCCAGCTCCCGCTTCCTCTTCTTGCTGGTCATCACTCCCAGGTGGGTTCCCATCGCCATTTTCTGGAGTTTCCAGCCATTGCTCGAAGTTTTTGGCATAGCTGTGTTCTATAAGTCAAGACGGCGGCAGAGTCGTTGCAGCCGACATGGGCAGCTTCCACATGGTCCAGTAGCGCCCGTCGTAGTAGCCGCCCCCCTTGAAGTGTTCGCGGTAGACGCTCCCAACCTTGTCGAACTCTAGACAAGGGATCCGCCCCTACTTGGTGCAAAAATTAGACACCCATGACTGAAATTCCTGCATTCAGTTTGAATTTTGCCTGGTAAGCTTTCATTTTCATTTCCAATTTGCTTTGGCAAATTTACCCCTTGGAAATTTGGGCCTTTGCTCGCATTTGGCCTTCGTGCAGCGGGGATTTGTCTTTTCAGGTATATTCAAATATTGCTGGCAGATTTCAATTGGTCATGCAGTTGGTTTATGCCTGGAAAGCCTTGAGGCTTGCGGAGTCAGTAATTGGTATTTGCAGTTGAGAGCTTGAGGCTCCTAATCTTGCCTTTGTCACATTTGGATTTGTGCATTTGTCTCCTTAATGGCCAGTGGCAAGGATGATCTTTTTGGGGCTTTCGGTGCTGACGACAAGCTTGATGGGGTGAATTATCCTATGTGGTCATTTATGATGAAGCATGTCTTGGTGGCCAAGAATTTGTGGAATATTGTGAATGGCAATGAGCCTAGGCCTGTCAGGCAAGCTATATCTTCCACTAGTGATGTCACATCCAGTGGTTCTTCCCGTGTTGCTTTTGTACCTCCTACTCAGGAGATGATTCAGTGGGATGGCCGTGATGCTAAGGCACAGGCATTGATTGCTCTTTCTGTTAAGAAGGGTATTGTACCTCATATCAGATCATGCGTTACTGCTAGAGAGTGGGATAAGCTTGCCTCTTTGTATCAGGTACGCAACGAGGCCTGTGTTGCCTATCTCCGCAAGCAGTTAAAGGATCAACATATGAATAAGGGTGATAGCATGGATGCCTATTTGACAGCTATCAAAGATTTGAAAGAGCAATTGGCCAACATTGATGAGGATATTCCTGATTCTCAGCTTGTATCCGGCACATTGGATGGATTGCCTGACTCTTACCAAGGTTTTGCTACTACCTTGAGGTTGGTTGCCATGGGCAATGCCAACTACTATTCCTTTGATCAGTTGGTTGCACTTTTATTGCAGGAGGAGCAGAGTCGCTCTAATAGAAATGCCAGTATGCGTTCTGATCAAGCATTTGCAGCTAATGATAGGAATAAGGGAAAATTTCAGAAATCTGCCCCTAAAAATACAGCAAATCAGTCTTCTTCTTCATCATCCCAGGGTGATCAGAAGAAGAAGAAGAGGTGTAATTACTGCAAGGTTGCAGGCCATGATATAGCTGAATGCAAGAAAAGGACTGCTTCTGACAAGAAGAAGAAAGAAAAGGGACTTGCGGTCTCCACTGCCTCTGGCAATGATGCCATTCCTAATGAGCATGCTCATTTTGCCACGGAACAGTCTTGGAGTTTCATAGTCCAATGCCATTATGATCCTTCTGTACATGATGCAGGTGATACTTGCATGTCAGTTTCAGCTTCCACGAGTGGTGCTTCTAAGCACATCACTTCCTGCAGGACATTGTTCACTTCCCTTGCTGATGCCAACAAAGGGGGGTTCTGTGACGTGTGCCAACAATGCATCCTATATGGTTAAGGGTGTTGGGCAGGTTGCAGTCACTTGAGTTGCAGGCAATGTTGTCACTCTGGAGAATGTTTTGTATGTGCCAAGCATACGCAAAAATCTTATTTCCATTTCAGCTTTTGCTACTTGTGGTCTTCCCCATGCTCTGCACAACTCTGAAGATGCATCCCCTTGCTTCAACCCTATCAAGTCAGGTACTAGTCCAATAGATGGTTTCTGTTTCTTTGCTTTAGGCTCTTCCTGTGAGTCATTTGCGTTTTTAAGTGCTCTCTTCGGACACCTATAATACTGATGTCCCTCTTCTCCACAAGAGAAACATTTGGTGGCAGCTATAAGTTCTTTCTTTTCTTCATTCGTCCTTTGAGGTAAGGGCTGAAATTTCCTCTTCTTGGATTGCCCCTTCTCTTGTGGTTCAGTGTCTTTGGTCTCCTTTGACTCCTTTGCCTTTTTAGATACTTTCTTGGAGAAGAGACGTTGATCCTTGAAACCTGACATCTTACCAGTAAGCATGGCATATCCAGTCTGAGCATTTTCTATCATCTAAGTCATATTAATGACCTTTGTTTTAATGCAATAATCACGAAGCTCCTTGGGTAACCCACAGAAATATGTCTCTACTTGCTCAACTAGTGACACGGGCCTAAAGAATGTGACCGGTAGCAAAGCATCCCAAAATTTCTTGTTATATTCTTCCAGATTGCTACAATCTCTGGAATCTAATCGATGCCAAGCTATCATAACATCCACTTCAAAAGACGGTGTCAACCATAAAGAATAGAAGATTTGCTTGAACTCCACCCAAGTGCTAGGTGCTATTCCCTGATGAAGAAGTGTCAACCACCATTGAAGAGCATTTCCCTCTAGGAAAGAAGCTGCCTTCCATATCTTAGATGCCTCTGTGAAGTTACCACCAGAAAATGCCGCATCAAACTGTTGAATGAAGGTGAGAGCCTTCAAACGATCCCTTGCACCACTAAAAGTATCAAACTTTACTGCAACACCATCCTCTTTATAATATTTTGGCTTCTCGCTCTGAACAAGATTATCATATGGATGTGGTTTGAGAAAAGAATTGCCCACAACATTAGATCCCATGCCCATCATACCACCTCCCATACCAGGCATACCAAAAGCACTTCCACTACCACCACCAAAAGTTCCATACATACCTCCATTCATACCTGGTTGCATACCATAGCTCCTAGTCATGCCCATGTTGGGTACACCCGTCATGGAATGAAAGACAGAGCCTCCGCCAAAATAAATAGGATGAGAAGTATTAAAAGGGTTTCCATAGGTAGGTGGGGGAAAAGAAGAAGAAGAATCGGGGTATGGCTGAAAATTTGGGTAGATGGGAGCCGAATGTTGAAGCTTAGGTTTCTTCTTAGACCCTTGCCTTCGTGGTTTAGAATCAGCTTTTAAGTTTTGTGGAAAATGTGGGGCCTTCGCGAGTTCCATTAATCCCTCCATCAAACTTTGCATCTTTGCTTCATAGGTGGCATCATCATCTTCAAATTCTGGCATATCGGAAGGTATTTCTTGCTCGCTTTCCTCATCTTCATCGAAGTAGTCGTCCTCTTCTGAAGATAAATCCTTCATCTCCGCACTAGTTCCAGCCATAGAATTAAATGTGTCGACCACACTCTCCCCCTTGAAAAAGTTAACGATAAATCCCGGCAATGGAACCTTGAAACTGGCCTTCAGAAACTTGACGGGCAGTGAGCACACTTAATCACACTTAAATCTCTTTATGAACTGGAATAATAAACTTGGAAGAAGAAGAAAACCAGATGGATTTATATCGCCCTTTGCTACTTTCCTCCGAAGGGGTCGCGGTTTGCCACCACCGAGGAGCCGGGTGGAGGAGAGGCTAGTGAGTCTCCATACTCTGTCTTATCTGAGGAGATCTTCCACTATTCGACACTGGGAGAAGTCTTCTTGATGGGGGACTTCAATGCACGGACTCAGAGCAGACAGTGCGAGATCTCTGACTTTGAGGATCCCTTGAGACTAGAGCCGCTAGCTACAGAGGATACAGGGACCACTTGGATCTCCGCTGATGGAGGAGCTGACAGCACTGGATATGGGCAACATTTGCTGGAGCTTGGGGCCCGACACAGTGGCCAGATTCAGGTGGGTTGACTTGCTTTCCAGTGGGAGGTGGCAGTAGTACAATGGATTATGTGATGGGATCCCGGGAGGCAGCAGATATGGTGTCTCACTTCACCGTACCACCATGCCCCATTGGGGCGGATCATACATACCTATCCCTCACTTTTAGGAGCTTACTGGAGACCCACCCACCCATCATACAGCCACCACGCACTATTTTTCACTTCACTCAGGACCTAGCCGAGGTGTACGACTATCATGTTCATGATCAGCTATTTGCCTTAGATCCATCGGCACCCATGGCCATGCTCACCTCCCAGCTCTCACATGTACTGCACTCCGCAGCCGCGAGGAGTTTCCCATACCACATACAGACAGGATAGCCACCTACATCTAGGAGCATGCCCCAGAACCGATGGTATGATGATGAGTGCAGAAACCTTTACCGGAGTCTCCAAGTGTGCAGAGGGCTCGCGGGGAGATCACCTAGAGGCAGGCAGGCAGGAGGATGCATACTCTCACCCGCCGTAAGCGGCGAGCTTATGAGGAGGCTCAGTACTGGGACACATATCACATGCTCATGAGCAGAGATGCTGCTCTGCTGCTTGGAGGAGACTCAGAGAGCCCCGTCCTCCCACACCTATTGTCGATCCTCAGACCTAGCAGACATATGCAGAGAGACTTTATGATGTGCCTGCACAGCCCCCTATAGCACAGCCCACAGAAGCCATGCTCCACAGTCTCCACCTTCTTCACCCCACCTTAGGAGGGCCATATGCCGACTCCAACATGGACGGGCGACAGATCATACAGGATTACAGGGAGAGCATCTCATCTATGCTATTGATACATTGGCACCATGTCTTGCTCATCTCTTCAACAGAGCTCTGTCAGAGGGATTTCCGGCTGAGTGGACGATGCACACTATTGTGGCGATCCATATAGCGGGAGATGTACTAGACCCCGGGAACTACAGGACCATCATGATTGGCCATATATTGGCCAAACTATACGGGGCAGTTTTGGAGGCAGAGCTGAGCACTCATGCAGAGGTTGGGGGATTGAGAGCAGCAGGCCAGGCAAGCTTCCGTCGAGCCTTCTCGACCATCGACCACATTTTTACATTGAGGTGCCTGATTGATCAGGCCAAGGCACGGAGGCAATGGCTCTATTGTTGCTTTGTGGATTTCCGCAAGGCATTTGATACTGTGCCCAGAGAGCGCCTCTTTCGGCGACTACAGACACTAGGCATACCTTCAGACATGATGTGGGGCATATACAGGCTATATGAGCAGGTCTTTGGGAGAGTCCGATGCCCAGGAGGCTTGTTCGACACAGTTGCTAGCACCATTGGTGTGAAGCAGGGGTGCCCGCTCTCCCCCACGCTCTTTGGGCTCTATATTGATGAGGTGGTTGATTACATCACACAGGGAGGAGGCTCTGGGGTTGAGCTATCAGGTATTACTGTCCATGTTATGCTTTATGCTGATGACATCGTCTTGGTATCCGACACGCAGGTTGGGCTTCAAAGACACCTTGTGGCTCTTGATGATTTCTGCGCACAGCAGGGGCTCACAGTGAACCTTGGGAAAACTAAGGTTATGATCTTCCACACCTCACCCGCAGTCAGGAGCCACACTACTCTCACATTAGCAGGAGGGCGGGTCGAGGTGGTGAGCTCTTATGTTTACCTTGGCATCACATTTACTAGCTCAGCTGGACGCTTCTCCATGGCTCAGGCAGTCCGAGACAGAGTGACCCAGGGGTATGCAGCTCTTGCTGGCCTTGAGCGTCAGTGTCATTAGGCACATTTTCAGGAACCCCGCACGAAGGGGTGGCTCTTTGATACATTAGTGACACCAGCCTTGATGTATGCAGCAGCGGTTTGGGCACCAGGGCTTGCAGCCTCCACATGGGTACAGCTGGAGAGACCACAGATCTTGATGCTCTCGAGGATGATACGCAGCAAACCATCCGTCCCGCACGACATTGTTCGAGCTGAGTTTGCTGGAGAGACCACAGATCTTGATGCTCTCGAGGATGATACGCAGCAAACCATCCGTGCGGGACGGATGGTTTGCTGCGTATCATCCTCGAGAGCATCAAGATCTGTGGTCTCTCCGGCTGCACCACCTATGGCAGTGGAGGCATTGTTCCAGACGATCTCCTTTATATACAGGATGAGGGAGATGCCCACGGAGAGATTATCCCGCCGAGCTTTTGAGGCATCCAGATAGCTGGCCGAGGCTGGACACACTGGATCTTGGTATGCACAGATGCTACAGTGGTTCTCACATCATGGGATAGACATTGAGCGGTTGCCACCTTTTCAGTATGATCAGTCTGCTCCACGGGGTTACCTCTCTCTCAATGAGAGGAACAGAGTCATGAGACAGGACATATGGCAGCACTACATACACGAGACATGGACAGCACCAGAGAGCCCACTACCACCGAAGATGCTGTATTATAGAGACCACTTTATGAGCATCTCAGGGGATGGGTTTATACATCGACCGCGGTACATGGATGTATACATGCAACACAGCTCTCGCGTTGCTATTGGACAGCTACGAGTCTCATCACATCAGCTAGAGATAGAGGCTGGGAGAGCGGCACGGGTTCCCAGAGCTGAGCGGATATGCAGATTGTGCCGCGAGGAGGTGGAGACTGAGGATCACTTTGTATGTAGATGTAGAGCCCACCAGGGGGTCAGAGATAGATATGCAGGATTGTTTGAGGAGCACTCTTCACTACATCAGTTGATGGAGGCCTCGGACCAGCGATAGCTTGGCAGACTACTACTAGAGCTTCATAGTTCTTGAGAGAGACTCCTCCAGACACCCGCTCCCACTAGGGGTGGGAGACAATCCCAGCTCACAGATTTCTTCCAGAGAGCTATGCCAGTGCCAGCTGATGTACCACGTGGGGTGACCGCACAGAGAGCAGAGGAATTGAGAGCCAGGAGGAGACCTAGACAGACTAGACATAGAGCACCCCGACTCCGTCACCGAGAGATAGCAGCTATCCGAATGAGACACCAGATGGAGACACAGGAGAGGCTAGCTCGCTTTCATTCAGACTGAGGGTACATGTTCACGCCATTCACAGCCTGAGCATCGGCGATGTATGATATCTTATATCCCTCTTATGGCACTGGATGGAGTTAGCCATAGATCTGCATGGCATGCTTGTACTACCCCTTCAGCATATAGAGATGCATCTTGCCTTAGCACTCCATCCACATCCCCACCCCTCCTTTTTTTTTTTTCCGAGAAAAGATCCTTTCATTAGTTATGTAGAAAAAACGCCCGTAGGGCTACAAAAGAGATCTCTCCTGCTCCTAACAGAGAGAAGAGCAGTGAATACATCATGGCAGCCCGGGAGACTCTCCCTAGGTGCTGCAAAATACAAGCATCAGTCTAAAGGACTGAGCGGCTAAATCATACAATGGGGGGGGGGAAGAGCCAAACAGGTGGCCTGTAGTGCCAACGGGGGGATCCCGTGTGTAGGGTGTAGAACGGGCCGCAGCGCCAAGTGGTATGAAAGGCCTGGCGCCGTAAAATCGCCTCATCCGAGTCTCCCCGGATGCGGTCGTACTGTCCTCGCAGGGTGTGGATCAACTCCTGCCAAATCCCCCGAACAGTCTCTGCTGGTGGCTCTAATCTCCCCTCAAAGGCCGTGAAGCACCGGGCCCTCCAGGTGAACCAGATGGTGAGGCTGCTGAGGAGCTCCCATCGTAAATCCCTCTCCTGTGTCCAGCTGTCGGACGAGAAATCCGGTGCCGGAACCAGGCGAGGCTGGCCCCTAATAAATCTGATGGCCTGACTGCCCTGCTCCATCTCATAGCCCATAGCAGGCCCTGACAAAGTCGACCAAGCAGCGGCACCCCACGTAAACATACCCTCTGGAGAGAGGGGGGCTAGAATACGCAGCATCCGCAGCCAGATCTGCTGTGCCTGAGGGCAGTCCCAAAGGCAATGTCTCTGTGTCTCCATAGGGTGGCCGCATCGGACGCAGGCCGCCGGAAGACCGCTATAAACAAGCCAAGTGCCAACTGCTGAGCCCCTGTGGGCGACCAGCCACTGAAAAGCCGAGATCCTGCGGGCCTGTCGACTAGCCCAGAGTCGAGCCCAGAAATCCTCGAGGAACTCCTGTGATAGTCCCTGCAATCGCCAATGCCCAGCTGCCGCTGGAGAAACCGTCCTCCTCGCCGTCAAAATATGCCGTCCCAGCCGAACAGTATACTGGAAAAAAGTGATCTCTGTGGCCTCAAGGGATGCATAAGGATCATGCCACTCGTACTCTCCGGGGTCCCACTGTAGCCGGGCCAAGGGGCGTGCTGCATATGCCCATATACGCCAATCCGGGAGCACGTCAGCAGGGTCGGGGTCAATATGCCACTTCCGAGAAGCGGCAGCTACTACCCGAATCCTCTGAAAGGTGCACTCTGCAACCAAGGGCGACTCCACCTCCACTCTCTGGAGTCGGCCCTCATCCTGAATCTCATAATAGAGGCATCTGCCATCCTCAGTGCTAGCTCTGACAGCAATCAGGATCTCCAACTGTGTGAAGGCACCCATCCACCGTGGGGCCACTGGCTCGAGAGGTGTGAACCCCTCCTCTGAAAGTGCCTCCTGAATATCATCCCGCATAATCAACCCCCCTCTGAAGTGACTCAGCCTCTCCACCTGGGTCTCCTCTGGTAGACTGCAGAAAGCCTGCCAGTCTCCAAAACTACGAGCTGGGCCTGCCGCTAAAGGTCCCCAGGCTAGACGAGGCCGAGAACCCAGCATATGACCCTGCTCTGTACGAACCGCTGGGCTCCAGATGAGCGGCTGCCTGGCCCGCTCCTCAACACAAGACGGAGGCCGCTGAGAGAGCCCCGGTCTCAGCAACTCCCAAGCTCTCAGGATACTCAAAGCAAATCTGTCCTCCCATCCTCTACTGAGGCCTGTCCTCCTCATCTCTATGAATATCCAGCGAATCTCTGGTGCCCAAGTACCCCCTGCAGGAGGCGCCCGGGCCTGCAATCGCTGCAAGAGGAGCTCTTTCCAAGGCTCAGCGCCTGGAAGCAACCCCCGAACAATAAGCTTCCCCAATAAGGCTCTACTCTGATCAACTGGATCTATAATGCCCAAACCGCCCTGAGCCAGCGGGAGTGTAATAACTGCCCATGCAACCTTTGCCCGAGCTGGCTGACCGTCCCGCCCAGACCACAGAAAGTTCCTGATCAGCCTCTGTACCTGGCTGATGCAAGAGCTCGAAAAAATCCAGCAAGACGTAATGTACCACATGGTCGCTAACAGCACCTGATTTGCCACCACCACCCTCCCAGCCAAGGATAGTCGAGCTGTACTCCAATACAATAGCTTCTTCCGAATGCTCAGAAGAAGCGGGGCAATCTGCTGCTCAGGTGACAAATCGAGGCCAATCTGGCATCCCAAATACCGCACTGCTGTGCCGGGAGGAATCCATCTAAAACCGGGGTCCGGACTCCATGCCGGAGTGGGAGCACTACTGATCCAAAAGGCCACTGTCTTGCGCCAATTGATCAATGCTCCCGAAGCTGCACTAAAAACCTGGAGCGACTGCTCTGCCCGAATAAGATTGGCCTCTTGGCCATGCAAAAATAAGCCCGTGTCGTCTGCAAACTCAGCATCAAGCAAATCCTCCCCCCGGACTGGGAGCTGAAGTCCTCTCAAACCAACCTCCTCTGCCGTCAAATACATACTCATAGCCTCCGCAAAGAAGAGAAAAAGGAAAGGGGCGAGAGGACACCCCTGACGGACTGATCTGGTCAGCTCAAAACTCGGCCCCCGACCTCCTGCAATCAGCACCTGGCTGCGAGCTGTGGAATACAAAGCTGCCACCCCTCTGATCCATCCTGGCTCAAAGCCCAGGCGTAGCATAGTGCCCTCTAAGAATCCCCAATCAACTCTATCGTATGCCTTCTCAAAATCGAGAAGCATCACGACCAAGTCCTCGCCAAGAAACCTAGCTCGGGCCGTCGCCTCCCAGAAAGTAAAGATGTTGTCAAGGATACTGCGCTCCTTGACAAATCCTGTCTGAGTAGCATGAATCAACTCCCCCAGGAAGGGCTGGATCCTCAAACTCAAGGCCTTTGCCAAGACCTTGTATACAGTATTGAGGATCGTAATAGGCCTCCAATGCCGAATGTCATCCGATACTCCCTCCCCCTTGGGGATAAGATAGATCAAGCCCTCTGAAAAGCTCTGCGGCATCACCCCAGTGTCCAAAACATGCTGAAAGCCCCTGCGGAGGCCTGGCCCCAAAAGGTCCCAATAGCGCATAAAAAAGGCCGGCGTCAGTCCGTCCTCCCCTGGGCAACTATGTCGCGGCAGGACCCTCAAGGCCTCGGCAAGCTCAATCTCTGACAGAGGCGCACCTAGAACTGTGCGCATATGGTCTGTGACCCTCCTCTGCACATGGGCCCACACAGTCTGTCTGCATACATCTCGATCCTCAGTGGCTGGCTCCGCTGAAAGCAAGTCACGATAAAAAGCAGTGGCAATGGCTCTGATCTCCCCGAGCTCAGTAGCTATCGATCCATCCGGTCTAGCAAGCTGGCGAACCCCTGCTCGCGCATGACGGGGTCCAGTGATCTCAAAAAACTCCCCAGTCACTCTATCACCAAGCTGCGTCCACTGAGAGGCCTGACGACGATAGTAAAACTCATGTCTCTGCTCCTCTGCCTCTCTAACCTCCTGGCGTGCCTGGCTCAGCTGGGACGCCACCCACTCACATGCAGGCTGCTGCTCCTGAAGGCGCTGTAGCGAAGCAAGGCTGCGTCTCAGCCGTTGCTCCCGCTCGCGAATCTCTCCCAGTCGTGTCAAAGCTGCAGCGTGTAGAAAAGAGCTAAGATCAATGAGTCCCTGGGCACACTGGCCCGCTGCATCCTGGTCAGAGCACTGACTATCATGCCAGATCCTCTCAATGTCCTCAGCGAGACTGGGGTCTGCAAGTACCCTCTCTGGGATCCTCAACTGCAAGCTGGGCTCCCGTGTCCCCTCCTCCAAAGTCAGTATAACTGGCGCATGATCTGAAAATGAGGTGCCAGCAAGAATGCCGACGGAGCCCTCTCGCTCCCCCAACCAATCGCCCACATAAAAGCGATCAATCCGAGATAGATTAGTCCCTCCCTGCCGGCGATCCGACCGAGAGAAACTAAGACTGTCCTGAGACCGGGAGAAAGCCCCATGCTGCCATGCATCAGTGATCCTCAGTGTCATACAAAACCGGTCCCAAGCTGCAAGCTCCGTGCCGTGCACTGTAACATGACTGCCTCCCACCCTATCTGCCGGGTCCTCAAGCATGTTGAAGTCTCCCCCAACACACCAATGTGCGGCCTCTGGCAATGCATCTGTAACCTGAGTCCAGAACTCTGCTCTGGCACTAGCATGATTGGGCGCATAGATGTTGAGCACACCCAATAGCTCATCATGCATCCTCAGAATGACATACTGTGCTCTACCAGGCACAATGATCCCTCGGTCCACAATGGCCTGCCGCCATGCATCTGCAATAACCATGCATACTCCTCCCTGTCCACCCAACGGACCAAACCCTGCAGACCAGAAAGTGTCCCATCTACCAGGCATCACCGAACCATATCTCCGGATCCTGCTCTCACCCAAGTGGTGCTCCTGCATCATCAGAATGTCAATGCTGCCACCAACCAGACATCTCTGTAGCTCCTGCCTCAAGCAGCCTCGATAGCGTATAAAGTGTGCTCCGCCAAGGCCCTGTACATTCCATGAGATGATCCTCATGGATGTCCTACTGAGGTGGATGCTGTCTCAGCCGTACGGCGGGCCTTCGCAAGCGGCTTGGATGGAGAGTAGTCCCCATCCGAACGGCTGCGAGTCTGCCCACCCGGTGTACTGCAAGAATCCCGGATCAGGCGCCAGTGGCTGTGACCCATGGCGACTGCCTCCTGCTCTGACATAGTAACCTCGTGAATGCTCACATATCCTGGGTCGCGCGCCAAATCTGCAACTATGCGCACGACCAAATGTCGAATCCCGGATGTATCCACACCCTCGGGATCCAAGACAAAATGAGCCAACTCCCAAAGTCGGCCTAGCACATCTGTAACCTCCAAATCGCTCATGTGATGTGAAAACTCAACTGCCTGAGTCTTCAACGTGCTGAGAGCGAGCTCTAGAGTCCACTCCCGGTCACAAGGTCCACATAGAGGGAACGAGAAGGCCACTGCTGAGTCTAGTGCCTCCTCCCCGCGGGCCGGAGGTATCACTACATGCACTCGGATGGGTGCTGGCTCATGGGGGCCCTCTGCTCCAAAAAGCCGTGTGAAGGTATAATCAAACGCCGCCGAGCGCTGTCGAATGCCGAGGCGACTCAGCCGACTACGAATAGAAGAAATCCGTGAGGCCCTAATCGGCATAGGTCTCCTCTGTGATGCTCGAGCGAGGTCAGTGCTCAGCGCCCTCCGGACTGCAGGTGAGCGCCAGGGAGCTGCCAGGACCTCCCGGGAAGGCGAGGCGGGCGGAGGGGGAGGAGGGGGAGGCGAGGGAGGAGGAGAGGGAGCCGCTGCCGAGACCGGAGCGGGGGCGGGAGGAGGCGATGGTGGAAGCGAGGCGGTGGGAGGGGATGGGTGTGGAGGAGGTGAAGGAGGGGGAGCTGGCATCTCCTGGTCCTCGGTCGCTGCAGGGGTCTCCTCCTGAAGGGGAGCAAATCTGTTCCTCACGGGAACCCAGTGAGGCTGAGACTGTGGCTGCTGCTGCAGCGGTACCTGGGCGTGCTGCGGTGGCTGTCTCCCTCGACGGCGCCCCCTGTCCAGGCTGCCACTCCGAGGTCTCTGTGGCCTGAGCAGGTGTCCCTGAGGCAGCCTGCCGAGCCGAATCTGTGGGCGGGCCATCCGTGGCCTGCTGCTGTGGTGAGGGCCGAGGTCTCCTGCGAGGGCAGGCCTTGGCCAAATGACCGACCTGCCTGCAAATGAAGCACTGGTTCGGGAGCCCCGAGAACTCCACTCTCTGATCTATCCACCCCCCCCCTATCCTAGGTAGCTGAATGACCTTAGGAAGGGAGGAGATGTCAGATACTAACACTCTGACCGAAGGTAGCCCAGCTGCTCTGGCCACCACTGAAGCTGCTGAGGGGCCCGTCTCAAGAACCGAGCCCACCAGTGCTCCGAGCCTGGAGAGGAGCGGAAGATACTCCCGGCGGAGACCAGGGAAACAAACTGTAATGTGGAAGAGGCGCTCTCCCTGCTCCGCCGCAGCTGGGTCAAATCCATGCTGCCAAGGCCTGAAGAAAGCCCGAGCACCCCTGATATCCAGAGGACTCATGGCAATGACCTTGGCAACGCTCTGGGCGGCCTCGAACTCGATCTGATAATGTCCCCGGCCCAAGAGCTGTACATCAAGGATCTTGCCCACATCTGCAAGAAGGCGAGCCTGAAGTAGATCCCTGATCTCCCCTCTGCTGGGGCGAGTGCCGACTATACGGCAGATGGTGGAGTGAGCCTGAAGGCGTTCCACCTCTGCGGTGAGGCTCGCTTCCTCTTCCGGCGAAAGAGAAAGCCTGATGGGGAGGACCTCGGTGGCGGGCGAGGGGGCTGCGGAAGAGTCCCTCTGAGACGAGGCGGGAGGAGTCTCCATCAGAGTCTGAAGCTCAAGCGAAGGCGAGGCGAAAGCGGAAAACCTGCAAGAAGCGGGCTGCACACCAAGAGGCGGAAGGATGGAAGACGAAGAGGGAAAAAACACAAAAACCCCAAGGGGAGAGAAGCAGGGAAGGGGGGGGCGGCGAAAAGAGGAAAGGCCCAGAGGGGGGGGGCGGCGACAACGCGAGGAGGAGGAGGGAGGCGGGGCGCTGCTGATAGGAGGCGGCGAGAGCAGGCGAAAAGGCGGGGGGGCGACCAGGCGGCAGCGGGGGGGGGGGATGGCAACAGGCGACAGCGGGGGGGGGGAGGCGAACAGGCGGCAGCGGGGGGGAACAGGCGGCAGCGGGGGGGTGAGGCGAACAGGCGGCAGCGGGGGGAGGGTGGCGAAATGGCGAAGAGGGGGGGCAGCGGCGAGGAAGGAGGGGGGGCGGCGCAGCAGCGAAGAAGGAGAGGGGGGGCGCAGCGGCGAGCAGAGGGAAGCAAGCGGGGGGCGGAAGGCAAACAGGCGCGGGGAGGGGGGGGGAGCGACGGTGCGCAGAGCAGGGTGAGGCGGGGAGCTTCAGCGAGCGAAAAAATTGCTATCTGTAGACTATACCTTTGAAGCCAAGAACCTGAAATCTTATCCCCACCCCTCCTTATATTGTTTGTATATGGGCTCCACCGATCCATGATGATTCACAGTTGTGTCCAGACACATGCACACTTGTTCTTTTCTTTCTTTTCTTCCGATGACCGGAAGAACACATTTGTATTATTTTTTGTCTCATAGGCCGACTTTGGCCTCTCGTAGACGTTAATATATCTTTCTTTCTTTCTCTCTCT
Organism: Cibotium barometz; assembly: GCF_041138505.1. NCBI lineage: Eukaryota > Viridiplantae > Streptophyta > Polypodiopsida > Cyatheales > Cibotiaceae > Cibotium > Cibotium barometz. The sequence continues at coordinate 49,325,656 of NC_141080.1, read as the reverse complement.
CTCTCTCTCATTGCGAAAGATTGCTGAATTCTGAACATTGAAGTATTCACCAAGCTTACGCATGTTACATTGGTATCAGAGCCTTCTTCAAGTGTGAAGATTCAACTAGAAAAAACCAAAAAAGAGAAGGAAAGAAGTTTTTTTTTTGCCTGTGTTAGTGGATGGTTTTATTGCGTTCCAGAAAGGAAGTGCGTATACCCACTATGGCGAGCTTCAAGGAAGAGAGAGAACAAAGAACTTCGGAACAAGGAGCACACCAGGCAGTCCTTCGAGGGTGGCAGACATGACTCTACACGATATGTTCCAAACGATGATGCGAGCAATCGTAGACCAGAGCACCAGATCTTGGCCTTGAAAGAAGGAGCCCGTTTTCTAGCCCCTTTTTCTCTGTCTCCTCCTTTCTCTCCTTCCCTTTTCCACAACCTGATAGCAGATCCTCTTCCTGACAACTATGTAGCTTCCATCAAGCTAAGCAAAAGGGGATGTCATGTGCATCTCGCACTTGGATGCCACGTGGACATATTTGAATAGAAGGTGAAGGACATGGAGTGGAAACTGGTCCCATGTGAGCCCCAATCCGGGACGAGTTAGCCAGGGTTCCACTCTAAGCGTCCAAGGTCAGGTGTGCATTGTCATGCACATGAAGCAATGCCAGTCCATACTGTGAGTCTCTCTCTGGAATGAGGTCAGGTGTGCTAAGTGTTTGTTTTGTAACCAGATTGCCAGGCATCTGTCTAGAAGCATGTAGGAAGGGGCCAGCCCTTAGGGCTACCCCAAGAAGGGGTGTTGCATCCATTGAATGGGAAGGGGTTAAGCCTTATGCCACCCCAAGCCAAGAGTGGCCGTGGCCCTGTCGGCCAACCCATGAAAGGGCTTGGCAGGCTGTCGGCCATCCCATGAGGGCTTGGCCAGCTAGCCAACAGGCCTTTGAGGCCAGCCTAGCCAGGCAGCCAGGGCATAGGGGCTTTCCAGCAGCCTGCGCAGGTCTGGACAACAGCCAGGACATCACAGAGGGCCGCCAACAACAAAGGTGTGTGAAAGCCCATGACAAAAAGGCATTAAATGCCTAAGGACCTTGTCGTGGGAAGAATATCAGCAGGTCGACCCCTATAAGAGCTAGCTAACCGGGAGTAGGAAAAGCTATAAAAAGCCAAACATGAATTCAGTCGAGGTATCTCATTATTCACAAGGGGTTGTGTTCCAAGGGGAACTCTCAGACAAGGTGAAAAGTGCAGGTCAAGAACCACATTTCTATTTGCAGAATTTGCATCATTCTAATAAAACAAATACACCATTCGTGGTGGGGGCCCTACAGAGGGTATTCGGGACCCAATAATGTGTCTGACAATCCACACGTCAGCTGCCATGTACTTCCCTCACACTTGGCCATTCGTCACACCTCCGAGCAAGAATGTCCCACAGAAAGGCTGGTACGATGATGAATGTTGGGAAACCGGTGCCTGTCTTATCCGAGAGGAAGCACAATGGATCTGTACACATTGCCAGGCACTTGTGATCTTTCGCCGCCACGTGCGGAGGAAGAAGCGAGCCTACTTGGCGAAGTTGGAGCATGAGTTGTACCATCTTTTCTTGGGACACGACAACAAGGAGGCGTGGCGAGTTTTCTAGACACCTAGAGCCCAAACACCTATTACATCACCGGAGACATGGAATACCTCCATACCCGATAGCCACCTCTCCCCCTACCACCAGAGAGCCAACTTACCTCCTCCACCTTCTTCTCTGTTGGCATGATCCGCGATGCCATTCACACGCCATTGACAGGTTGTAGAATGGCCGAGCCCAGGATCATGATGGATTAGTGGCAGAGCACCTTTCACATGCAAGGGATGTGCTCACGCCACTCTTAGCCCACCTGTTCAATCGGGCCCTTTGTGAAGGTTTCCGTGCCAGTTGGTCAACGAATACTATAGTACCGATCCTGAAAGCGGGCGATCCTACGGTTCTGATTAATTATAGGACCATCATGGTTGGCCATGTGCTAGCCAAGCTCTATGGATCATTACTAGAGCATGAGTTTAGCAAATGGGTAGAGACACATCAACATCGAGCACATGGACATGCGGGGTTTAGGAGGGGATACTCTTCCCTAGATCACATCTTCACGCTTCGGGCCATCATCGAGGAGGGCAGAGCTCATGGGAGGAGAGTATATTGTTGCTTTGTGGATTTTCTCAAGGCTTTTGACATAGTACCACGAGGGAGGTTGATGCAGAGGCTATAGGACATGAGGGTGCCCGTTGAGATGAGATGGGGAGTCTTAACATTGTATGAGTCAGTCATCAGAGGCCATGTCCGGGCTCCGGGAGGGATGTCAAAGGAGATCACCAGAACTATTGGGGTGAAGCAAGGTTGCCCGCTATCACCCACACTCTTCGGGCTATACATTGATGAGATCTCTGACTACATTGACAGACTAGGAGGACCTGGAGCTGGCTTGGGAGTGTGGATCCCTCTGTTGCTCTATGCCGACGACATTGTACTTATCTCAGATACACCAGAGGAGCTATAGAGACACCTGGATGCATTACGGACCTTCTGCCAAGATAGGGACCTTGCAGTGAACCTTGCGAAGACCAAGGTAATGGTGTTTAACACCTCTCAACAGTGGGCCGACTGGTTGCCTAAGTTCACCTATGGTAGGGAGACAGTACAGAGAGTTAGGCGATATGTCTACCTGGGGGTCACTTTTGATGGACCATGCTTTACCACGAGTAGTGCGGCGGAGGACAGATTGACTAGAGGATGTGCTGCACTCGGGAGCCCTAGAAAGCTAGTGTGCACACATCCAATTTCTTGAGGCTGGGACAAAGCTCTGGTTATTTGACACGTTGGTTACACCAGCGCTTTTGTACGGTGCTCCCATTTGGGGGCCGAGCCTCTATCACAAGCGGAGGAGTGGATCTATAGCACAGCAGCTAGCCGCAAGTGGAGGGGAGTTTTATGATGGGTGGGAGCAGATGGAGAGACCACCAGTGACCATGATCTCCCGCATGATCAGGAGTAAATCATCAGTACCACGTGAGATAGTCCGGGCAGAGATGGGAGCCCCACCCATCGTAGCCGAGGCCCTCTTCCAGACGGTCACTTCCACACATAGAATCAAGGCACATATACTCTAGACTCGCGCTAGAGTCGTCCAGACAACTTGCATCACAGGGCGACACGGAGTGCTAGTATGCCCAGACTAGCACATGGTTACAGCTACATGGTATGCATATGGACCACCTTCCACCTTTACAGTACTTCCTGGACTCCCCCTTCCTGGAGTTGAGCCGGAGAGCTCAACAAGATCATCAGGATGGATATCATTGAGCTACACATAGCACGCACATGGATCACACCGGCCGAGCCACTAGGGACGAAGATAGCTTTCTACCGAGAGCATCTTCTCCACTTATCCCCTAATGGTTTTGTTGTCCGCCCAAGGTACATGGACATTTACCTCTCTCATGGAGTCAGATGTGCTATTTCCTAGATTCACACATCTTCACATCAGTTGAGGATAGAGAATGGTCGATATGGAGCCGTCTCCCTTGCCCCTGAGGATCGGATTTGCCAGTTCTATCAGCTGGAGCTATATGTCGATGCTGCCCAATGTACTATGAGATCCGGGGGCGCTTTCATTGCGTCTTCCGAGATGGATTTGGGCCATTGTCCAGAGTGATGGACTACTCAGACCAGCGTTGCCTTGGGCTTTTTCTCCTCGAGCTGCACAGACACCGAGACCACATCCTACGCTCTGGGGGGACATGTCCAAGACATAGGCGAGCGCACCCTTACCGACTTCTTCAGACCAACAGCGACCCCGCGCACCATTCGCCACGCGTCGATTGGGTCCACACAGCCACCTCGACGAGTCACCCTGGACAGAGCTGGAGAGCTATGAAGAGAACGGCGTCCACGACCCCAGCCGAGACATTATGAGAGCTTACATGCAATATTGGAACGACGTCATGCGACACGACCTCAGCGCTTTAGCCTGTCTATGCTGGATCGACCTATGCGAGACATTATGGGATGAGTCTATCTCAATTGCTTCCCATAGCCTACCATTTTTCTAGTTCCAAACTTTTACCCGATATGCCTTTTTTTGGCAGTTATATCAGGCCACTAGTTCCTCTTTGGCCACATGTTATAGCTAGTTGTTTTTCAGTTTATGCTTTTCATTTTCTACTCAGGACATTTAGTTTCCTTGAGTTTTGGATGTATCGGTACTTTTGTCTCATAGGCCACTGATAGAGCAGTCATCTTATGTCGTGCTCAAAATTCGTACGAACCGCGAGCTCCCCGAACACTGTTTCGCTCCCTTCCGCCTCTGATCCTTCCTCCGCCTCTGTTCCTCTGCCTTCGCTTCCTTCCTCCATTGCTGCACCCCTCTTTCCTCTTTCGTCTCTTTCCTCCTTCGCTGCCTGAATTGCTCCCCTCCGCCTCCGCCTCTGTTCCTCTGCCTTCGCTTCCTTCCTCCTTCGCTGCCCCCTCCTTCCTCCATCGTTTCCCTCCTCCTTCGCTGCGCCCATCCGCTTCTCTCCCTGCTTCGCCCCCCATCCTCCTCCACCTCCCCTCCTTGCCTTTGCCCGCCCTATTTCGCCTTTCTCTCCACTCTGTCCGCCCTTGCCCCTGCCCGCCCTTCTCTTCCCTCTGCGCAGCACTGTTGTGCTGCCCGTCCCCCGCCCCTCTTCACCCTTTCCAGCCTTTTCCCCTTGCTTCCCATAGCCTACCATTTTTCTAGTTCCAAACTTTTACCAAATATGCCTTTTTTGGCAGTTGTATCAGGCCACTAGTTCCTCTTTCACCACATGTTATAGCTAGTTGTTTTTCAGTTTATGCTTTTCATTTTCTACTCGGGACATTTAGTTTCCTTGAGTTTTGGATGTATCGGTACTTTTGTCTCATAGGCCACTGATAGAGCAGTCATCTTATGTCGTGCTCAAAATTCGTACGAACCGCGAGCTCCATGAACCCTGTTTCGCTCCCTTCCGCCTCTGATCCTTCCTCCGCCTCTGTTCCTGTGCCTTTGCTTCCTTCCTCCATCACTGCGCCCCTCTTTCCTCTTTCATCTCTTTCCTCCTTCGCTACCTAAATCGCTCCCCTCCGCCTCCGCCTCTGTTCCTCTACCTTCGCTTCCTTCCTCCTTCGCTGCCCCCTCCTTCCTCTGCTTCCTTCCTCCTTCCTTGCCCCCTCCTTCCTACATCGTTTCCCTCCTCCTTCGCTGCACCCATCCGCTTCTCTCCCTGCTTCGCGCCCCATCCTCCTCCGCCTCCCCTCCTTGCCTTTCCCTGCCCTATTTCGCCTTTCCCTCCATTCTGTCCGCCCCCCTGCCCCCTGCCCGCCCTTCTCTTCCCTCTGCGTAGCACTGTTGTGCTGCCCGTCCCCCGCCCCTGTTGCTTCCCTTTTTTTTTTTTGCTTTACCTTTTCCACCCTCCTTTCCTTTCCTCCGCCTCAACGCCTCCCCCTTGGTTCGGATTGCTCCTCATCCGGGTTCAAGTCGGCCTTTTTCCTCGATTAGCATTCTCCCTCGGCCGGGCGAACCATTGTATTTTCCGAAGCCGAGCTTGCGGTCCTCTACGCCGAAATAGAAAAAGACTGCAAAACGACCCTCATTGCCAGAATCTTTGGATCTCACCCATCCTCTCTCCAGGCTCGCGATTGGGTCTTGGCGGCTCTGCCCTCCGACCTCGCTCTGCACTTTCGAGATGTCAGGTTGCTTGGAAGAGGTTTCTTCCAAGTGGATTTTGATTCTGAGGACGCAGCCTCAGAGGTTTTGAAGGGCAGCCCTTTGCCATTGGGCCCGAGGAAGATATTCTTTCTTCCCTACTCTAGCTATTTTGACCCTGTTGAGGAAGACCGGAACCGTTTCCCGATTACTCTCAGATTCCTAGGTCTTCCTTGCCCATATTGGCCTATGTTAGAGGCCATCGGGTCTGCCTTTGGGCTTGTTCTTCAAGTGCCCCCACTTCACGCCTTGCTGACATCTTCTGCTCAGGTGGTCACTGCCTTGGCAGATGCTGTCCCCAGGGTCATGGTTCTTGACCATGACATTGAGCTCTTTGAGGACTATGTTTTGCTTTCGGGTCCTTGTAGCCCTTCGAAGCAACGTATGGAGATTGCAGGTAAACCCGATCAGTGCCGGGTTTGTCACCAACAGGGTCACTTTGCTCGAGATTGTCCTCGGGCTCGAGGTCGCAGGAGGCCTCGTAAGCGCGTCTCTCAAGCGCCACCTCCCTTGGTTCCTTCTCGTCCTTCAATCCGCTAGGTGTGGCGAGCTGTCTCTCACGCCCGCCCCCTTGGTGCGATTGATGGGAAGGCTTCCTCGGTTCATGTACAGATAGATGATGTTTCTAGTTAGAGGGATGTGTCAGCTGATGCATCTTTGCAGAGAGATGATATCTCAGATCAGGATGACTTTGTGGAGTCCTCTCTACTTGGAGGGGGCGATATGCAGGATGTTCAGCACAATGGGGATCATGTATTGCAGGCATGATGCCATTGCCCTTGATGCCCCGCAGGGCAAACAGGTTTCTCGTACATATGCAGGCACGCTGCAGGGCCTCCGACAAGGGCATGTCAGCGGACTTTGCCCCGTGGATTTTCCCGTCCTCCAGCATTATGAGAGGCGTCCTCAGGCTGCCCATCGTCTTCTTAGATCGGGGGTCAAACCCTCTTCTCTTCCATGAGAATCCTCTCATGGAATGTTCAAGGCCTTGGAGGGCTTCCCACCCGTGGTAGGAAGCGCCTTTGAAGGACCAGCTTCACCCTGCTATTACAGGAGGGCCTATGGATGTGCTTTTGTTGCAGGAACACAAATTGCATAGATCTAAGTGTGGCAAAACTGGTAAGATGCTTTCTGGCCACACCTTCTGGTCCTCGGCAGTTGGGACTAGAGGGGGTGTTTGTATTTCAGTGGTAGCATCTATTATACCTCATGTTATTGGGCACGGTGTTATCATCCTTGCTAGAGCGCAGTGGATCTTGATCATGCATGAGGGTCAGAAATTGGGAATCTTGAATATCTATGCACCTAACGTGAGAGGTGAAAGGGTGGCCTTTTGGGACACCATTACAAATGTCATTCCCCAGGTTGATCATTGGATAGTGGGAGGAGATTTTAATATGGTTGAGCAACCTTCTGACAAGAAGGGTGGACGCGAAGGGGGTTTACACCCTTTGGAGCGAGCCTCATAGGAGAAGTTCACGCTTTCCTTTTTTGGTAGGGATTGCTGGACTAAGGATGACTTCCAGAGAAGGCCGAATTCCTTATCTTTCTCTTGGCACAACCGCAGGAGCGGGGATGAGAGCATCTTTGCACGTCTGGACAGGTTTTATGTGGATGATTGGTCCTTGGACAGAGGAGGTGCCATTGCTATTATGCTTGGCACCACCAAATCGGATCATTGCCCTGTCGTTTTGTGTCTCAGGGAGCCTGGGGCTCGCTCGGCTTCTCCCCGTATCCGTACCCCTGACTTTCTTTATCTAGATGCTAACATCTCCCTTGAGATCAGAGAGATATGGAGATCTTGTGACGGTCGTGATCCTCGTCATAATATTGCGCTAGCTCTTGAGAGGACCAGCCATAATTATCATAGCATTGCCTTGTCTAAGAAGAAGGAGGCTCTGGACAAGGAGAGAGCTATTCGGCGTAGGATTGCTGCTTTTTAGAGGGAACATGAAAAGCATCCACATGCGACTTGGATTACAGACCTCTTGACCACAGTTAGAGCAGAGCTGCAGTTGGCCATGGACAGGAGGGCTGAGTTCGCCTTTCATGCGAACGAGGCCTTTTGGACTCAGATGGGTGGCAGATGCAACAAAGAGTTTTTTTCAGCACACAGGTCTTCCCATAGCAGGGATTCTGTGAGGTACTTGCAGGATTCACAGGGTGAGGTTCAGATTGAGCCTGATAAGGTGAGGGGTATTGCTTGAGAATTTTATCGTTCTTTGTTGACTGCAGAGGTGCCCTCCCCTCAGAGAGATGTGGCACGGCAGAAAGTTTGGGAGTGCATGCCCAGGCTCATTTCAGATGCTGTGTTCTTCCCTGGATGCCTCTTTCTAGAAGGATGAATTCCTTCACGCACTGCATGCTCTTTCCAGTGGTTCATGCCCAGGGGATGATGGTCTTTCTCCCGCCTTCTTTATTCTTTTTGGGGATCATATTGGAGATGCTATCACAGTTGCCCTTCAGGAAATGTGGTTGTCGGGTATGATGCCTCCATACCTCACGGATGGGCTGATTCACCTTATTATCCCCAAGAGTGGGGACAAGACTAACATCAAGCAATGAAGGCCCATCACCCTCCTTTTTTTTTTTTTTTTCCGAGAAAAGATCCTTTCATTAGTTATATAAAAACGCCCGTAGGGCTACAAAAGATCTCTCCTGCTCCTAAGAGAGACAGAGCAGCGAATACAGCATGGCAGCCCGGGAGACTCTCCCTAGGTGCTGCAAAATACAAGCATCAGTACAAAGAACTGAGCGGCTAAATCATACAATAGGGGGGGGGAAGAGCCAAACAGGTGGCCTGTAGTGCCAACGGGGGGGATCCCGTGTGTAAGGTGTAGAAAGGGCCACAGCGCCAAGTATTGTGAAAGGCCTGGCGCCGTAAGATCGCCTCATCCGAGTCTCCCCGGATGCGGTCGTACTGTCCTCGCAGGGTGTGGATCAACTCCTGCCAAATCCCCCGTACAATCTCTGCTGGTGGCTCCAATCTCCCCTCAAAGGCCGTAAAGCACCGGGCCCTCCAGGTGAACCAGATGGTGAGGCTGCTGAGGAGCTCCCATCGTAAATCCCTATCCCGTGTCCAGCTGGCGGACGAGAAATCCGGTGCCGGAACCAGGCGAGGCTGGCCCCTAATAAATCTGATGGCCTGACTGCCCTGCTCCATCTCATAGCCCATAGCAGGCCCTGACGAAGTCGACCAAGCAGCGGCACCCCACGTAAACATACCCTCTGGAGAGAGGGGGGCCACAATACGTAGCATCCACAGCCAAATCTGCTGTGCTGAGGGCAATCCCAAAGGCAATGTCTCTGTGTCTCCATCGGGTGGCCGCATCGGACGCAGGCCGCCGGAAGACCGCTGTAAACAAGCCAAGTACCAACTGCTGAGCCCCTGTGGGCGACCAGCCACACTGAAAAGTCGAGATCCTGCAGGCCTATCGACTAGCCCAGAGCCGAGCCCAGAAATCCTCCAGGAACTCCTGTGAGAGTCCCTGCAGTCGCCAATGCCCCGCTGCCGCCGCTGCAGAAACCGTCCTCCTCGCCGTCAAAATATGCCGCCCCAGCCGAACAGTATACTGGAAAAAGGTGATCTCTGTGGCCTCAAGGGATGCATAAGGATCATGCCACTCGTACTCCCCGGGGTCCCACTGTAGCCGGGCCAAGGGGCGCGCTGCATATGCCCATATGCGCCAATCCGGGAGCACATCAGCAGGGTCGGGGTCAATATGCCACTTCCGAGAAGCGGCGGCCACTACCCGAATCCTCTGAAAGGTGCACTCTGCAACCAAAGGCGACTCCACCTCCACTCTCTCTCTGGAGTCTGCCCTCATCCTGAATCTCATAGTAGAGGCATCTGCCATCCTCAGTGCAAGCTCTGACAGCAATCAGGATCTCCAATTGTGTAAAGGCTCCCATCCACCGTGGGGCCACTGGCTCGAAAGGCGTGAACCACTCCTCTGTTAGTGCCTCCTGAATATCATTCCTCATAATCAACCCCCCTCTGAAGTGACTCAGCCTCTCCACCTGGATCTCCTCTGGTAGACTGCAGAAAGCCTGCCAGTCTCCAAAACTACGAGCTGGAAATGCCGCTAAAGGTCCCCAGGCTAGACGAGGCCGAGAACCCAGCATATGACCCTGCTCCGTGCAAACCGCTGGGCTCCAGATGAGCGGCTGTCTGGCCCGCTCCTCAACACAAGAAGGAGGTCGCTGAGAGAGCCCCGGTCTCAGCAGCTCCCAAGCTCTCAAGCTCTCAGGATACTCAAAGCAAATCTGTCCTCCCATCCTCTGCTGAGGCCTGTCCTCCTCATCTCTATGAAGATCCAGCGAATCTCTGGTGCCCAAGTACCCCCTGCTGGGGGCGCCCGAGCCTACAGCCGCTGCAAGAGGAGCTCTTTCCAAGGCTCAGCGCCTGGAAGCAACCCCCGAACAATAAGCTTCCCCAATAAGGCTCGACTCTGATCGACTGGATCTATAATGCCCAAACCGCCCTGAGCCAGCGGAAGTGTAATAACTGCCCATGCAACCTTTGCCCGAGCTGGCTGACCGTCCCGCCCAGACCACAGAAAGTTCCTGATCAGCCTCTGTACCTGGCTGATGCAAGAGCTCGAGAAAATCCAACAAGACGTAATGTACCACATGGTCGCTAACAGCACCTGATTTGCCACCACCACCCTCCCAGCCAAGGATAGTCGAGCTGTACTCCAATACAATAGCTTCTTCCGAATGCTCAGAAGAAGCGGGGCAATCTGCTGCTCAGGTCACAAATCTAGGCCAATCTGGCATCCCAAATACCGCACTGCTGTGCCTGGAGGAATCCATCTAAAACCGGGGTCCGAGCTCCATGCCGGAGTGGGAGCACTGCTGATCCAAAAGGCCACTGTCTTGCGCCAATTGATCAATGCTCCCGAAGCTGCACTAAAAACCTGGAGCGACTGCTCAGCCCGAATAAGATTGGCCTCATGGCCATGCAAAAATAAGCCCGTGTCGTCTGCAAACTCAGCATCAAGCAGGTCCTCCCCCCGGACTGGAAGCTGCAGTCCTCTCAAACCAACCTCTTCTGCCGTCAAATACATACTCATAGCCTCCGCAAAGAAGAGAAAAAGGAAAGGGGCGAGAGGACACCCCTGACGGACTGATCTGGTCACCTCAAAACTCGGCCCCCGTCCTCCTGCAATCAGCACCTGGCTGCGAGCTGTGGAATACAGAGCTGCCACCCCTCTGATCCATCCTGGCTCAAAGCCCAAGCGAAGCATAGTGCCCTCTAAGAAACCCCAATCAACTCTATCGTATGCCTTCTCAAAATCGAGAAGCATCACGACCAAGTCCTCGCCAAGAAATCTAGCTCGGGCCGTCGCCTCCCAGAAAGTAAAGATGTTGTCAAGGATACTGCGCTCCTTGACAAATCCTGTGTGAGTAGCATGAATCAACTCCCCCAGGAAGGGCTGGATCCTCAAACTCAAGGCCTTTGCTAAGACCTTGTAGACAGTATTGAGGATCGTAATAGGCCTCCAATGCCGAATGTCATCTGATACTCCCTCCCCCTTGGGGATAAGATAGATCAAGCCCTCTGAAAAGCTCTGCAGCATCACCTCAATGTCCAAAACATGCTGAAAGCCCCTGCGGAGGCCTGGCCCCAAAAGGTCCCAATAGCGCATAAAAAAGGCCGGCGTCAGTCCGTCCTCCCCTGGGCAACTATGTTGCGGCAGGACCCTCAAGGCCTCGGCAAGCTCAATCTCTGACAAAGGCGCACCTAGAACTGTACGCATATGGTCTGTGACCCTCCTCTGCACATGGGCCCACACAGTCTGTCTGCAAACATCTCGATCCTCAGTGGGCTGGCTCCGTTGAAAGCAGGTCACTATAAAATGCAGTGGCAATGGCTCTGATCTCCCCGAGCTCAGTAGCTACCGATCCATCCAGTCTACCAAGCTGGCGGACTCCTGCTCGCGCATGACGGGGTCCAGTGATCTCAAAAAACTCTCCAGTCACTCTATCACCAAGCTGCGTTCACTGAGAGGCCTGACAACGATAGTAAAACTCATGTCTCTGCTCCTCTACCTCTCTAACCTCCTGGCGTGCCTGGCTCAGCTGGGACGCCACCCACTCACATGCAGGCTGCTGCTCCTGAAGGCGCTGTAGCGAAGCAAGGCTGCGTCTCAGCCGTTGCTCCCGCTCGCGAATCTCTCCCAGTCGTGTCAAAGCTGCAACGTGTAGAAAAGAGCTAAGATCAATGAGTCCCTGGGCACACTGGCCCGCTGCATCCTGGTCAGAGCACTGACTATCATGCCAGATCCTCTCAATGTCCTCAGCGAGACTGGGATCTGTAAGTACCCTCTCTGGGATCCTCAACTGCAAGCTGGGCTCCCGTGTCCCCTCCTCCAATGTCAAACCATTCACTTTTGGCAACCATTCACCTCCTCTCACTACTAGAAGAAGCTCACTTACCGACTTCGATCAATTCATCATCGGTATAAACGTCAGTAATTTCGTCTATATTAGTGTCTAAATAGTCATCGAAAAAAGCGTCAAAAATGTAAATCTTTTTAATCTATAATTTCTAGGCATTTGTTATATTTTAGAGGCTCCCCCCTATGTTTTGAAGCTCTCCTATCACTCTTGTAGTCATATATCCCATAGAAAAAACTAGAGATTATGTTATATTATTATTTTGAGCCTTGGTTCATTGTTTTCTGAAGTAACTGGCGCATGATCTGAAAATGAGGTGCCAGCGAGAATGCCGACGGAGCCCCCTCGCTCCCCTAACCAGTCGCCCACATAAAAGCGATCAATCCGTGATAGATTAGTCCCTCCCTGCCGGCGATCCGACCGAGAGAAACTAAGACTGTCCTGAGACCGGGAGAAAGCCCCATGCTGCCATGCATCGGTGATCCTCAGTGACATGCAAAACCGGTCCCAAGCTGCAAGCTCCGTGCCGTGCACTGTAACATGACTGCCTCCCACCCTATCTGCCGGGTCCTCAAGCATGTTGAAGTCTCCCCCAACACACCAATGTGCGGCCTCTGGCAATGCATCTGTAACCTGAGTCCAGAACTCTGCTTTGGCACTAGCATGATTGGGCGCATAGATGTTGAGCACACCCAATAGCTCATCATGCATCCTCAGAATGACATACTGTGCTCTACCAGGCACAATGATCCCTCGATCCACAATGGCCTGCCGCCATACATCTGCAATGACCATGCATACTCCTCCCTGTCCACCCAAAGGACCAAACCCTGCAGACCAAAAGTGTCCCATCTACCAGGCATCACCGAGCCATATCTCCGGATCCTGCTCTCACCCAAGTGGTGCTCCTGCATCATCAAAATATCAATGCTGCCACCAACCAGGCATCTCTGAAGCTCCTGCCTCAAGCAACCACGATAGCGTATAAAGTGTGCTCCGCCAAGGCCCTGTACATTCCATGAGATGATCCTCACGGATGCCCTGCTGAGGTGGATGCTGTCTCAGCCGTACGGCGGGCCTTCGCAAGCGGCTTGGATGGAGAGTAGTCCCCATCCGAACGGCTGCGAATCTGCCCACCCGGTGTACTGCAAGAATCCCGGATCACGCGCCAGTGGCTATGGCCCATGGCGACTGCCTCCCGCTCTGACAGAGCAACCTCGTGTATACACACATATCCAGGGTCGCGTGCTAAGTCTGCCACTATGCGCACGACCAAATGCCGAATCCCTGAGGTATCCACACTCTCGGGATCCAAGAAAAAATGAGCCAACTCCCAAAGTCGGCCTATCACATCTGTCACCTCCAGATCGCTCATGTGATGAGAAAACTCAACTGCCTGAGTCTTCAAAGTGCTGAGAGCGAGCTCTAGAGTCCACTCCCGGTCGCAAGGGCCACATAGAGGGAACGAGAAGGCCACCGCTGAGTCTAGTGCCTCCTCCCCGCGGGCCGGAGGTATCACTACATGAACTCAGATGGGTGCTGGCTCATGGGGGCCCTCTGCTCCAAAAAGCCGTGTGAAGGTATAATCAAAAGCCTCCGAGCGCTGTCTAATGCCAAGGCGACTCAGCCGACTGCGGATAGATGAAATCCGTGAAGCCCTAATCGGCATAGGTCTCCTCTGTGATGCTCGAGCGAGGTCAGTGCTCAGCGCTCTCCGGACTGCAGGTGAGCGCCAAGGAACTGCCAGGGCCTCCCGGGAAGGTGAGGCGGGCGGAGGGGGAGGAGGGGGAGGCGAGGGAGGTGGAGAGGGAGCCGCTGCGGAAACCGGAGCGGAGACGGGAGGAGGCGATGGTGGAAGCGAGGCGGTGGGAGGGGACAGGGGTGGGGGGGGTGAAGGTGGGGGTGCTGGCATCTCCTGGTCCTCAGACGTCGCCACGGGGGTCTCCTCCTGGAGGGGAGAAAAGCTGTTCCTCACGGGGACCCAGTGAGGCTGAGACTGTGGCTGCTGTTGCAGCGGTCTCTGGGCGTGCTGCTGTGGCTGTCTCCCTCGGCGGCGCCCCTGTCCAGGCTGCCACTCCGAGGTCTCTGTGGCCTGAGCAGGTGTCCCGGAGGCAGCCTGCCGAGCCGAATCTGTGGGCGGGCCATCAGTAGCCTGCTGCTGTGGTAAGGGTTGGGGTCTCCTGCGAGGACAGGCCCTGGCCAGATGACCGACCTGCCTGCAAATGAAGCACTGGTTCGGGAGCCCCGAGAACTCCACTCTCTGATCTATCCACCCCCCCCTATCCTAGGTAGCTGAATGACCTTAGGAAGGGAGGAGATGTCAGACACCAACACTCTGACCGAAGGTAGCCCAGCTGCTCTGGCCACCACTGAAGCTGCTGAGGGGCCCGTCTCTAGTACCGAGCCCACCAATGCTCCGAGCCTGGAGAGGAGCGGAAGATACTCCCGGCGGAGACCAGGGAAACAAACTGTAACATGGAAGAGGCGCTCTCCCTGCTCCGCCGCGGCTGGGTCAAATCCATGCTGCCAAGGTCTGAAGAAAGCCCGAGCACCCCTGATGTCAAGGGGACTCATGGCAAGGACCTTGGCAACACTCTGGGCGGCCTCGAACTCGATCTGATAATGTCCCCGGCCCAGGAGCTGTACATCCAAGATCTTGCCCACATTTGCAAGAAGGCGGGCCTGAAGAAGATCCCTGATCTCCCCTCTGCTGGGGCGAGTGCCGACTATACGGCAGATGGTGGAATGAGCCTGGAGGCGTTCCACCTCTGCGGTGAGGCTCGCTTCCTCTTCCGGCGAAAGAGAAATCCTGATGGGGGTGACCTCAGGGGCGGGCGAGGGGGCTGCGGATGAGTCCCTCTGAGGCGGGGCGGGAGGAGCCTCCATCAGAGTCTGAAGCTGCGGCGGCGAAGGCGAGGCGAAGGCGGGATCCTGCTGGAACCAAGCTGCACACAGAGAGGCGGGATACGGAGCGAAAAAGGAAAACAAAACCCCAAGGGGGGGCGGAAGCAAGAAAAAGGAAGGAGGGGGGGTGGGGGTGGGAGAAGGCTAAGGAGAAAAAAAGAAAAAAACCCAAAAAAAGGGGGAAGGCGGGGGCTGCGCGCAGGAGGGATGGGAGGAAGCGAGCAGGCGGGGGGGGGGGGGGATGAGGCGCTGCAGAGGGGAGGGGGGCGCGAAGACAAGGGGGGAGGCGCGAGGAGAGGAAGCGCAGAGCAAGGCGGCGGCAGCAAGCGGAACAAAAAGGGGAGGGGGCGCAGCAGCGGAAGCAGGCGCGGGGGGGGGGGGGGGGGGGGGGGGGGGGGGGGGGGGGGCTAAAAGGACAGCGGCGGGCAATGCAGGGAAGGCGGAGGGGGGAAGGAGCGAGGGGAAGACGGGGGGGCGAGCAGGCAAGGGGGGGGCGACAGGCGCAGTGCAGTATCGCGAGCAGGGAGAGGGGAGGCGGGAGCTTCAGCGAGCGTTTTTTTGGCCCATCACCCTCCTTGGATCAACATATAAAATCTTAGCTAAAGCCTTGAGTATAAGGTTGCAGCCGATTCTCCAAAGGACTATCCATGATACCCAGAATGGGTTCCTCCAAGGAAGAAGTATATTTGATAACATCTTTTCTTTCTGGGAAGCTGTCGAGTGGGCAAAGTCTAGTCAGCAACCTCTTGCCATTCTTTTGCTTGATTTTGAAAAAGCTTATGATAGAGTGGATTGGGATTTTTTGGAGGGCACTATGGCACACATGGGATTTTCCACCAAAAACTGGATCAGAGGTGTGTCTTGCCTATACAGGAGGCTCATAGCACTGTTTTAGCCTGTGGGGGACGCGGTGAGCGTTTTCAGATTTCCCGTTCAGTGAGGCAAGGTTGTCCCCTCGCCCCTTTACTGTACCTTATTGTAGCTGAGGCTATGAGCAGGTTTCTTCGGGCTGCCCCTGGTGTTGTGGGTCTCAGGCTGCCTTTATGTACGGAGGAAGAGTTTTTGGACTCTGAGTTAGCAGATGATACGGCGTTGTTCCTTGAGGCTTCACATGCTTGTTTATGTGCTTTCCGGACAGCCTTGGAGGCCTTTTGTTTGGGAGCAGGAGCTACCATCAATTGGCATAAGTCAGTTGGTTTTTGGATCAGTGATTCGTGAGCTTGTCGACACCCTTCAACTTTGTTTGTACTAATCTTGTGTTAAGCCTGCAATTTAGGTGACCCTACAAGAGGAATGGCTCTTTGACACTTGGGTACGACCAGCAACTATGTATGGTGCAGCCTTTTTTTCTTCCAAGAAAAGATCCTTTGATTAGTTAAAGAAGAAGCTTGCCAAAGTGTCAAGAGTACAAACATTGCAAAACTGACACACTCTGCACAGAAGGTTTTTTGAGACAATTTGGAGGTGAGCCTTGCTCCTACCTTCCATGATGAAGGCCCACTCTGCTCTCGCCCTGTTGGCATGCACACTCTAGGCTCCAACGATCACAATAAGGGTTCCTAAGCCAAGGGCCAAACATTTACTTTCTGTAGGAGGGGAGCGGGCATGAAGAGGAGAGGATGATTTTTGGGAGAGGGGGGGGGGGGGGGGGGAGTGAAGGAAGGGGGAGACGAGAATGGGCTCACGGCCAGGAGGGAAAGCCGCAGAGGGATGTGAAAAGAGGCGCAGTGAGGAGAAGGGCGAATGGGTGCAAGAAGATGTGCAGTGAGGAGGGGGGGCGAAAGCGCGACGGAGGATGGCGGGTGCAGAAGAGTAGGAGGGAGCTTGGGGGGGAAACAAAAACTTTAGACAATATTTGTCTTGGCACTTTGCCATTTGTGGACGACTCTTTCAAACCGCAGCTTGCAAGGGAGAAAAACCATAAAAATCATCAAAAAAACAATCCATTAAGCACCTATTTCTTTCAACCCACCCTTCCCAAAATAGAATTAGGAAGCTTAAATCCTCCTTGAACAATCCAATAGACCAGCAAAAAACCAAAAACAAACAAGTGTAAAATTTAGATTTTTCTCTCAGAAAGCATATGTGAGCATCCAGAGTTTGATCACATTGTGAGCAACGTCATCAATCCAACCATGAGTAAACACGCTCACAGGTACAGACTCACTAGGCTTTGTCCTGGGCAGTTAATCACAGTTCACACCGTGTAGGAATTTCACCAAAATTCATCCTGGGTATTACTTTCATGCTAGATTTATGTCCTGGTCACAAATCCTCATGCCAAATCTTGTCCTTAAAATAAAGGAAATAAGAGGCAGGCAGGGGCAGCAGCGCAGAGGGCAGGAGCGCAGTGGGAGAGCTCCAGCTCGTCTCATTCTAGGTCAACAATGAGAGATAACAAACAGCTCCTTTTAATTTGTAAAACATATTTTAAAAAAACCCAGAAAAACCCAAAAAACAAAAAACATAGCACTCTCTTCTTCCCCCTGATCCTCCTAGATAGAGGTCAAGCCTAGAGACTGCAACCGATTATCAAACAGAGGGTTTCAAAGGATTACAAGTTTAACAAGTTCGTAAAGTGGAACACGTTTGGAGAAATACCTGCACACATGAGCAAAAAACCAGTCTCGTGTCCAATCGCTTACTCCTATAGTGTATACCAGGTCTGTAGTTGGATACAGCTCGGTATATCGTTCCCAAAGCCCATATTGACGATACCTGATTCAAACATTAAAAAGCTCATTGTGGCACTAAACATAAACACCAAATTTCTTGGCTTTTTCAACAATAGAAGGTACATTTTGTCTTATCCTATTGTGTGCATGAGAAGAAATCTGTTGTTATAGCTACCATTCGAGTTTGGTGTACATTTTAGACTACCTTCATAATTACTTAACTTCATTCATTCATCCCTTTGAATCCCTCTCCTTGGTTAGGAATCTTCTCTATTTTAGTTGTCTATTGAACTATTGATATGAAGACACTAGGCTGCCAATTGTGGTCAACATTCACAGTTGCAACTCTTGTACTTGAAATTCAGTTGTAACACTTCTTTCTTGTACATAATACAGATAATTTGTTTTAAGGCTATTGTGTGTATGATTCCACTTCTATTTCTTTTCTCCTCTCAAACCCAGGCACATAGGCACAAGAGCTTGACAGTGGGAATCAGAGCCTAACCTTGCTTTAGCTAGATTTACCAACAGGTGGTTCCATAGTGTAAACAGTGTAAACAGGGTATACCATAGGGCACTTCAGTTGGGCACCACGACGAATTTAGCTTGAAAGCTTACGACTAGCCTAGGGAACTAGCTTGTTTTTTTTTGCTTTTCTAGCACTTGTGTACGTTGTTTGGTTGGATAGGAAAGAGCCCCTAGCTTCCAAGAGTGCACGAGGTTGGATTTGGGGGAGGTCTCTATTTTGGTTCTCAGGAGGCGAGGGCACTGACGCAACAGGTCCATTGCTTCTTTGTGTATTTCAGGAAAGCCTTTGACTTTGTCCCATGGTCAAGGCTATTTGCCCTCCTATACAAGTTGTATTTTACCCCAAAAGGGATATGGGAGTGATTGCATTATATGAGTTGGTGCGACCAGACGTGTGAGAGCACCAGGGGCATGTCAGGATATGCAACGGTGAGCGGGAATGGAGAGATGCTAACAACCTGGTGAAAAGAATGTTTTTCTTTAGTTATAATGTGCGGAATGCTAGGCATCTTGTCCTGAGACATTCAAAGAGTCCCTATTCTTAGACCTCATCAGGAGTCTTATGGTATTACACCGCGCATTCAGAGGACTTTTTGGTGGAGGTTGTGGCACTCTTATAGGACAAAAATTTCCTCCTTTATTTGGCTTTCTCTACTTGGTGGTCTCACCAAGCGACCAGTGGAGATCAGTCATTGGTGTTAGCCTATCATGCTCGAGATGTGGACCAACTTCAAAGACAATCCACCATTGCTTATGGGAATGCAGGGAAGCACAGAGGATTTGGACTGTGGTAGCACATCTCCTTGGAAGGATGAGGAGGGATGCTTACATTTCTTTTGGTGCTATCATTTGATGACATAGTCGGGCCCCCAGCTCAGGGAATGACAGGAACAACAGGAATCAGGTCATTATGATCACTCAGGCAGTCGCTCGGTGGTGCCATCTTCAGGACCTGCTAGAGTCAGGATACATCCCACCTACACATGGGTTGCACAGGGCATCCTGGCACGGTTGGAAGGCTAGATGCAGTGAGGCCATTGGGGCACTTTGCTTTATGATGCACAACTCATTAGCAGGCTTTGGAGTGACATCATCCACACCCTATGCCAAAATCCAAGAATCTTGAGCAGCACGCGGAGTGGATGATATCATTCTCTTTTTTTTTTTTTCAGAAAGGAGACTTCTATTAAGTATGAAATGGAGGTGCCTGTAGCAATCAAAATGGAGATTTCACACCAAGAAAGGTGGAGATCTCAACCAAAATCAGAAAACCATAGAATAAAATTTAAAAAAAGTAGAATTTCTAACTTACATGGAGTTTTGCGAGCTTTGCTTTGGCTTGAGGGATTGAGGGTTCTACTCTTGCTTGGATCAAGAGTGGCCACCAATTCTTTGTAGAGGAAATAGTAAAAAACAAGTGAATTATCAATGAATTCAATGTTTTTGGCTCTAGGGAGGAGTACAGTAACAGTGCATAAAACAATATTAAGCTTCTACAAAGGAGGAGGCTTCTATTTATAGGAAAAAATGAGCCTCTAACTCGCATAGGTTTGTGGACTGTGTTGTGGAGTACATTTATTTTTCCTTCGCTTCCGAGTGCTGCGTTGGGGAAGAGGCTTTGACTGTCAAGGCACCAAAGTTTGATTGGAACCTTCATGGTAGCCTGGAGCTATAAGTAGATGCTTTTCTACCCACATTTTGATACTATTTAGATACCTTGATTGTGGTTGTCATAACATTCATAGCTTGCATGAGGCTATGCATTCATAGCTTATACATAAGCCTTATGTATGCGGGTTATGCGTGAGGCTTATGCATAAAACTTCATGCATAAAGCTTATGTATCTGGCTTATGAATTAGCCATATGCATAAGCTTTATACATAAGACTTCTGCATATGGCTTTGTACATGGCTTATGCATATGGCTCTATACATGATGCTTTTGCATATCTCCGCAGCCCTCGAAGATCCCTGGATTCTGGCCCAAGTAGCCATGATGGTGTGAATAATATCACTCCAAATCCTGGAAAGACACTGAGAAACAAGAACGGGAGTACCCTCAATAGCCTCGGTGCATCTAGCTTCTAGATATTCCAGGCTGAGATGCTAGCAATAATCTCCCAAGAACTGTCTAACCTCTGTGCCGGAGGGACAAAGTGTGAAAGTGGCAAATCCTGAAGACAACACTGCCGAGCAACTCCTTGCTTAACCATAATGGCCAAGCTCCTGTCAGTCCCCTCGAATCTCAGCTGAGACCCAGACTGTGTCAACCAAATGATAGAACCAAAAGAAATGATAGCATCCATCTTAATCCTACCAAAGAGGTGTGCAATCGCAGACCAAACCCTCTCTGCTTCCCTGCATTCCCATAAACAATGATAAACTGACTCCGAAACTCCTGCACATCTAGGGCATGCTGGGCAAGCACCAGTAACTGACCTCCACTGATTGGTGGCTAGACCACCATGAGCAGAAACCCCGATAAAGGAGGAAATCTGTGGCTTCCTATAAGAATGCCACAATCTCCGCCAAAAATCCCTCTGAATGTCAATCGAAATGCTGTAAGATTCCCAATGGGGTCTAAGAGTAGGGAAACTCTAAATGTGTCCCAAGATAAGATGTCTAGCATTCCGCACCGTATAACTAAAAAAAGGCATGCTTTTCAAGGGGTTACAAGCATCCTTCCACACCCACTCACCGGGGTCCCAATGCAAATGTCTGATAGGGCAGCCACCATACAACCAAAGGCTAACACTCTTTGTGATCATTCCTGGGGGGGCCGCGGGGGGGGGGGGGGGGGGGAGAGGTCAACAAAGTCGTGCTTCCCTAACCTGCCAACAACTCTGACTGGACGAATCTGAGGGCCCTCAATAAGGTCCTGTACGTCACATCTCTCCAACTGCCATCCATACTGTACAGAAAAAAAGACCGGTGCATCATCCTCCCTAGGCAAGGGGAGACCCATAACCTGAAGAGGAACACCTGTCCTAGAAAAAACCCCAACCCAAGAATGATGACAGGCTTCCAGGAAAGATCCAGTAATCCAGTGGTTGGGAATGGCTGCATCAATCTGTGCAATCCTCCGACTAGAGCCTCTCAAATGCTACGTGAGATCAAATCTCTGTACCTGGGTGAGGCTCTGAAACCTCTTCCAAGCCAACACTGTGGGGCAAAGCATCTCCCAGCCAGCCGAAAGAATACCATGCACATCTAAGATCAAATCATTCAACAGAATGGGCTGCCGGTTACCTTCCAATGCTGAACGCAGAGAGATGTGTACCAAAAAACTCCTTAGGCAGTCCCAGGTCCGTAGGAGGGACCTAACCAGGGGGGATGAAGGGGAGCGGTGAACTGCATCCGAAAAAATAAAGCGTGAGCTGACAGTGCAGTCACCTCCGCGAACAGGGACACACTTCGTGATCTGCTGCATGAGAAAGTCCTTCCACGGCTCAGTGCTTGGAGGAAAGCCCCTAACAACCAGCTTACACAGCAAAGCCTTACATTGCACCCTAGGGTCAATGATATTCAATCCCCCTTCCTGCTTAGGCCTGATAATGGTTTCCCAAGCAACTCTAGCCCTGGTGTGAACATTTCCATCAAGCCCTAACCAAAGAAAGTTCCGAATGGCCACGAAGCTGGCCAATGCAGCCCTTATGAAAAATCCAGCACGAAGCGATAAACCAAGTCGTGGCGCTAGCAAAACTTGGTTAACCACCAAAGCTCTAAAGGCCAAGTCGAGCTTCCTCCTACTCCAGTGATGAAGTTTGCTTTTAATGCTTAAGAGCACTAAAGCAAACTGTTGTGCAGGGGAGATGTCAACGCCCACTGACAACCAAGGTATCTGGCAGAGCATCCTCTCTCAATCCAAGTAAAACCAACATCAGTACCCCAATCTACAAGAGGAGAATCACTGATCCAAAAACCAACTGACTTCTGCCAATTGATAGTAGCTCCTGTTGCCAAACAAAAGGCCTCCAAGGCTGTCAGGAAAGCACATAAACAAGCATGTGAAGCCTCAAGGAACAACGCCGTATCATCTGCTAACTCAGAGTCCAATAACTCTTCCTCCGTACATAAAGGCAGCCTGAGACCCACAACACCAGGAGCAAACGTGCTCATAGCCTCAGCTACAATGAGGTACAATAAAGGGGCGAGGGGACAGCCCTGCCTCACTGAACGGGAAATCTGAAAACGCTCACCACGCCCCCCACAGGCTAAAACAGTGCTACGAGCCTCTCTGTATAGGCAGGACACCCCTCTGAGCCAGTTTTGGGAAAACCCCATGTGTGCCATAGTGCCCTCCAAAAAGTCGCAATCCACTCTGTCACAAGCTTTTTCAAAAGCAAGCAAAAGAACGGCAAGAGGCTGCTGACTAGCCTTTGCCCACTCGACAGCTTTCCAGAAAGAAAAGATGTTATCAAATATACTCCTTCCTTGGAGGAACCCATTCTAGGTATCATGGATAGTCCTTTGGAGAATCGGTTGCAACCTTATACTCAAGGCTTTAGCTAAGATTTTATACGCAGATCCAAGGAGGGTGATGGGCCTCCATTGCTTGATGTCAGTCTTGTCCCCACTCTTGGGGATAAGGTGAATCAGCCCCTCCTTGAGGTATGGAGGCATCATACCCGACAACCACATTTCCTGAAGGGCAACAGTGATAGCGTCTCCAATATGATCCCAAAAAAGAATAAAGAAGGCGGGAGAAAGACCATCATCCCCTTGGCATGAACCACTGGAAAAAGCATGCAGTGCGTGAAGGAATTCATCCTTCGAGAAAGGGGCATCCAGGGAAGAACACATAGCATCTGTAATGAGCATGGGCATGCACTCCCAAAATTTTATTCCTGCCACATCTCTTTGAGGGCTCACCCTGTGAATCTTGCAAGTACCTCATAGAATCCCTGCTATGGGAAGGCCTGTGTGCTGAAAAAAACTCTTTGGTTGCATCTGCCACCCATATGAGTCCAAAAGGCCTCGTTCACACGAAAGGGGAACTCAGCTCTCTTGTCCATGGGCAACTACAGCTCTGCTCTAACTGTGGTCAAGAGGTCTGTAATCCAAGTCGCATGTGGATGCTTTTCATGTTCCCTCTGAAGAGCAACAATCCTACGCCTAATAGCTCTCTCCTTGTCCAGAGCCTCCTGCTTCTTAGACAAGGCAATGCTATGATAATGATGGCTGGTCCTCTCAAGAGCTAGCGCAATATTATGACGAGGATCAGGACCGTCACAAGATCTCCATCTCTCTCTGATCTCAAGGAAAATGTCAACATCTAGATAAAGAGAGTCAAGGATACGGATACGGGGAGAGGCCGAGCGAGCCCCAGGCTCCCAGCGACACAAAACGACAGGGCAATGATCAGATTTGGTGGTGCCAGGCATAATAGCAATGGTGCCTCCTCTGTCCAAGGACCAATCATCCACATAAAACCTGTCCAGACGTGCAAAGATGCTCTCATCCCCGTTCCTGCGGTTATGCCAAGAGAAAGATAAGGAATTTGGCCTTCTCTGGAAGTCATCCTCAGTCCAGCAATCCCTGCCAAAAAAGGAAAGCGTGAATCTCTCCCATGAGGCTCGCTCCAAAGGGAGGCTTCATCTATAGGAAAAAGTGAGTCTCTAAGCAAGCAAACTGATTCTAGAACTTTTCAGAACAGTTTGGTCAATTTTTGACCATTTTTAGGTCAGTTTAGCTTACTTTTTGGATCTAGTTGAAGCAGGAGAGAGGAGAGATGAAAATATCTCATTATTTTTGAGTTTAAAACTTAACCACACATGTGAAATAGGCGCCTCCTTCATGAGGGGAATTCCCCCACACTGAGGTGTCAAAAATGCATCATTTCACTAAATATCTCTTCTTTTTAAACTACTATCCTTGTCCTTAGTCAACTCTTCATCTTATGTGAGTATTTACTCATTTTTGGGGGGATTTTCTTTATATCTTCTATTTATCTCCTTCCTACAATTGGATTAATCTAATTGGTCCATAGGAACCTTAATTCAAAAATTTCAGAAAATCTATGAAGAGAAGAGGGTTTGACCCCCGATCTAAGAAGACGATGGGCAGCCTGAGGACGCCTCTCATAATGCTGAAGTACAGGAAAATCCACAGGGCAAAGTCCACAGACATGCCCTTGTCCGAGGCCCTGCACCGTGCCTGCATATGTACGAGAAACCTGTTCGCCCTACGGGGCATCAAGGGCAATGGCATCATGCTGAAAATCCTGCAATACATGATCCCCACTGTGCTGAACATCCTGCATATCGCCCCCTCCAAGTAGAGAGGACTCCACAAAGTCATCCTGATCTGAAATATCATCTCTCTGCAAAGATGCATCAGCTGACACATCCCTCTGACCAGAAACATCATCTATCTGTACATGATCCGAGGAAGCCTTCCCATCAATCGCACCAGGGGGGCGGGCGTGAGAGACAACTCGCCACACCTGGCGGACTGAAGGACAGGAGGGAACCAAGGGAGGTGGCGCCTAAGAGGCATGCTTACGAGGCCTCCTGGGACCTCGAGCCCGAGGACAAATCTCGAGCAAAGTGACCCTGTTGGTGACAAACCCGGCACTGATCGGGTTTACGTGCAATTTCCATACGTTGCTTCAAAGGGCCACAAGGGCCAGGAAGCAAAACATAGTCCTCCAAGAGCTCAATGTCACGAGCAAGAACCATGACCCTGGGGACAGCATCCGCCGAGGCAGTGACCACCTGGGCAGAAGATGTCGGCAAGGCGTGAAGGGGGGGCACTTGAAGAACAACCCCAAAGGCAGACTCGATGGCCCTAACATAGGCCAATATGCGTGCGGAAGACCTGGGAATCTGAGAGTAATCGGGAAACGGTTCCGGTCTTCCTCAACAGGGTCAAAGTAACTGGAGTAGGGAGCGCGGAGTACCGTTTCCATGCCCAGGAATCCTTTTGGACACAGATGGGTGGCACATGTAACAAACATTTCTTTGCTTCTCACGGCCCATCGCATGCCAGAGATAGTGTCAGGCAATTGCAGGATTCACATGGCACTCGTCACTCAGATCCTCTTATGGTTAGATAGATTGCCACCGATTTCTATTGCCAGCTTCTTAGTCCTGAGCCGCATTCTGATCTGAGAGACAGGGCACACAGAAAGGTTTGGAATGCATTGCCACATTTGATCATTGAGGAGATGTGTGCCGCTCTGGATGCCCCTTTTTCTATGCAGGAGTTCAGTCATGCTCTTCATGCCTTACCTCATGGTAAGTGTCCAGGGGAGGATGGCCTCTCCCTTGTTTTTTTCACTACTTTTTGGGATGAGATTGGGGCTGAGATAACATCGGCTTTGCAGGAGATGTGGGACACAGGTTCTATGCCTTCTTCTCCCATTGAGGGGCTTATTTATCTTATTCCTAAGAGCGGGGATAAGACATTGATTGGCCAGTGGAGACCTATCACCTTACTTGGGACTGCCTATAAGATTCTTGCTAAGGCAGTGAGCATCAGGTTGCAGCCAATTTTGCAGGATGTTATTCATGATACCTAGAATGGATTCTTACACGGCAGGAGCATCTTTGATAACATTTTCTCGTTTTGGGAGGCCGTCGAATGGGCTAGAGCGAGCAATCAGCCCTTAGCCATTCTGCTCTTGGATTTTGAGAAGGCCTATGATAGAGTGGATTGGGACTTCCTTGAGGGTACTCTTAGTCATATGGGCTTCTCTCAGAGATGGATCAAGGGAGTTTCATGCATGTATCGTGATGCCCATAGTAGAGTTCTTGCTTGCGGTGATAGAGGAGAGCGGTTTCAGATTTCTCGTTCAGTACGACAAGGCTGCCCATTAGCCCCTTTATTATATATCATAGTTGCAGAGGCCATGAGCATCTTTCTCCGCTCCACTGCTAGTATTTCAGGATTGAGGTTGCCTCTTCGTAGTCATGAGGAGTTGGTTGACTCTGAGTTAGCTGATGACACAGCCCTGTTTTTGGAGGCTTCACATATATGCTTATGTGCCTTCCGGGTAGCACTAGAGGAGTTCTGTTTGGCAGGAGGGTCACTCATTAATTGGCACAAATCTGTTGGTTTTTGGGTTAGTGATTCACCGAGAGTTGATTGGGGTGCAGAGCTTGGTTTTACTTGGATCAGCAGAGGATGCACTGCTAGATATTTGGGATGCCAAGTTGGGATTGATATTTCTCCTGCACAGCAATTTGCTCCGGTACTTATGAGTATCCGGAAGAAGCTCCTCCATTGGAGCTCCAGGAGATTAGATTTAGCCTCCAGAGCTTTGGTGGTTAATCACGTTTTGCTTGTCTCAGCTTGGTTTATTGCCTCTTGTTGGTGATTCTCTCGTGCGTGCATTGGCCAATTGCGGAGATTGATCTGCAATTTTCTCTAGTCGGGCTTGGATGGCACCTCAGACACTCGTGCCAGGGTAGCTTGGCTCACAGTTATACAGCCCAAAAGAGAGGGGGGCTTGAATATTATCGATCTGGATGTTCAGTGCAAGGCGTTGCTTTGCAAACTTGTGGTCAGAGGTTTCTGTCCCTACCCTTGTGGACACATATGAGGATATCACTTGAGGAGGGGTGTCTTAGGATCTTGTCTTATGTTTCTGTCTTTCAGTCTTAGTCATTTTATCTTGGCTTGTCTGTCTGTCTAGTCATCAGTCATCAGTCTCTTCATCTTGCCTTATTATCTATCTTTGTCATCTGTCATCTTGTCAGTCATGTCCTCCTAGTATCACTTAAGGAGGGTGTTGGAACTAAGTGCTCACTAGGAGTACTTTTAGTCTTGGTCATCTCAGTGTATGCCATGTGGCACTCAGGGATTTATCCCATATGCACTCATGCTCAGCTCTTGTACTTTCCCCCTATATATTTAAGGGGTCACATCAATGGAAGTATCTCAGCGTGTTTTTGTCTTCTCTGATTTCAGTTTTCAGCTTTGGTCTAATTTTTGCTCGCCATGTTTCTAACAAGTTCTTGCTTGGAAGACCTTTAAGAGTCTTCCGGAGGATCGGAGAGTTACATCCACTCAGCATTTTAGGGGCTCTCGCATTCGTGTTGATCAGATTGATGCAGCTATTCCGCATGAGTGGCTTTCTAGGACCTTTCACGGAGACTATCATCCGAGTTGGCTCGGAGTTTTTTCGAGGATAGGCATACCTCTGCAGGTCATTGCTCTGCCAGGCCAGGAGGATATACAGATTTTCTCATTTATTCTATCATGCCTGGTGGAAGATTGAGGAGATGTAGTATGGAGGAGATTATACGAAATACTAGGCTTAGTCCAGTGAGGATTGTTGGTCGCTCGGGGAAGCACTGGTTCATTGACCCTTCTCCTCAAATAGTGACTCATGGCTCTTGGTGTTTGTGGTTATATGCAGTCCATTCAGATATCTTCAGTGGGATCCAGGAGAGTGGGAGTGGATTGATGCCTTCGATCCTTTGAAAAGCCTTTTTTCAGTTTCATTGTTCGGAATTTCTCCTCAGTCGACAGATGCATAGGATCCCTACTCTCACGCCTCACTGGGAGAGCTATGATATTTCTCCAGTGATACAGCGCAGATATTGGCATAGACTTTGGCACTCATACAAAAGGAGCCAGATCTCTCATTTCTTTTGGTTATTCTTACATGGTGGTCTCCCCACCAATCAATGGAGATCAATTTTCGGTGTAGCACTTGTAATGGTCCAATTGAAATGGCAACAAGCTAGGATGAATCCCCTAATGATGTACTTCATGGATGTATTATGAGATTAAGCATTGCATACGCAATAGACCCTTTATGAATTATGGACGCCTAACCGGGGCCACAATTTAAGTGTGTGAACACATAAGGCCTGTATAAAAGTCAACTTTTCTCATAATCAGGGTCCAGTAGTGCTTGTCCTCTGCCTTTGTTACTTAATTTGACACGAGAAGGTGTGGCAAGGATCTCCCTCCAAGTAACCTCCGTTCTCCAAAGCAGTGACCAGAATAGTCAGGAGCAGCTCCTTTTCCTGTGCCTCCCCTACCAACCATGTCACCTGCTCGCATACTTGATGTTGTTCCTATCATGCAAGCAACTTCTCCTTGGGTGGAGGGATTTCCCCAAGCTCTATGAACCATGGTTGCTCTTTGCGGGACCATGTCACCACCAAGGTCATTGGTTCCTCCTCCTCGTTTATAAGAACTAGCTCAATGCAAAGCAGGGTATCTTTACACTGACCTAGGATAGAGACAGGGCAGGCTGAGGGCATCCACAGGAGGCTAGGATATGCAGGCTATGCTCAATTGGAGGGATAAAGGAGCATTACTTGTTAAGATGCCAGGTGCATTATGAGATATGGAGGAGGTTTCATTGTCTTTTCAGAGATGGATTTGGCTCTCTTGCTGGGGTGATGCGCTACAGTGATCAAAGATGCTTGGGAACTCTGACCTGCACAGTCATCAAAGATCTGGAAGTCTCCCTCCAATGAGCCAGACGCCCTCACCCTCAAAGATTTAGATCTTCCACCCATCAGCTCCAAATTCGAGACATCCTATGACACCTTGGGGAGGCACTACATCATATGTAACATCTTTTTGGTCTCATAGACCCTTCGGACCTTTAGTAGACATTAATAAATCTCTTTCTTTCTTTTTTTCTACATGTGTCTATCAATAAAATAGGCATAATCTTAACAGGGTATTCTCTCAGCAGGCATACATAATGATTAGTAGTGACATGAAAAAAAAATTCAACATGTGGATATACAAAACAGAGAAATCAAAACTCCATGTGCTCAAGGGAGGGTGAGAGTAAAAAGGCGGGCATTGGACAGCATCTGTGATGGAAAAGGAGTGCAAAAGGCACAAGGAAACAATGAAGAGAAAAGAACACAAGCTCAAAGAAGCAGGAGGTTGCTGCAACAAAAGCGTCACAAGTTTACAGAAATATACCTTTCAGGATGGTTCAAAAAAAGTTTGTTTCTGTACTTTGGATTAGGTTCAGGAACGAAGAACTCAGCTGCTGTCCGGTCCGGAATCCCTATCTCCCATTTTGTTTTTCCATGCCTAGGTGGTTCAAAAGTAATATCACCCAGATTCACCACCAAACCTACATACAATTCAATATCATTAACTGTTAAAATATGAATAGTGATTAATGTGGGAATAAACAAGTGTGTAGACTAGCACTCTAATGTGTGTAAGCTTAGGTTCAAATAAAACGGTTCAAGTGTGTGAATAGCCATTAGTGTGTGGGTCCTTTGTGTGCAGGAACAACCGTTTAGAAGGATCTTATGTAAGCAATGATGTGTAAAGATGACACCTCTTACGGACACTGGTACATATGGTGGCAACATATGCACAGCTTCTAAAGGGGGGGCTCTACTATAAAAAGAACCAAATTTCATGATACAAATATGCTTTCGACTCACTTGTGTAACCCCCTTAATTCCCTCTTTAATAATCTTGTTAATCATCTATCATTGACGTGCTGGTCGCCTCTATCTCCCCCTCTTTGTGTTCGGACCTTGACCTAAGAAGTGGTATCAGAGCTGCCACCTCCAGCCTGCTGTCAGTCGCCGACGCGACCCACACAGAGGTGCTGCCACCATCCGCCGCCGGTTCACAGCCACCGTGAGCCGACAAGTCTGCCACCTGTTGCCTGCTTGTTTGGGAGGGACAGGTGATTTCCGCCACCTGCCCGCTGCCTTCCTCAGCAAATAGCTGTCGTTTCTGGAGGGCAACTCCACCGGCTACTGCTCTGTTTTGGGTCGCATCTTCACCTTCTCATATATCTGAACCACTTGCAACAGCACTTGTCTAGGAAGCCACCAAGAAGAGTGAAGACAAGCCCAAGATCAGCATCTTGTTCAAAGAGCTACATAAATTTTGGGGCTTTCTTTTGCAAGAACAACCTATGCGGTTATCCCCCCAACCCCCAACTCCCCCCCCCCAAAAAAACCACCTTCTCCCCTTGTATGAGATAGCCTTCTCCTCCTCATAGAGCGGCCAGCCGGAGGGGAAGTGCATCTCTCTCGACTTTTGATTAGTTGATCACCGCCATGTCCATGAGGCGAGGTTTTATCTAACCCTGAGTGGTTGTATTTTTGGGGAAAAAAAAAAGTTAGCATATTGGAAGCTTTCTACATGGCCTTAACATTTGCATCTCAAAATTGTTCAATCACTCATTATGGCCTATGTGCAATTTTATTTGCCATTGTTGATCTGGCATAAAACTAATATTGCTTCTTTTATGTTTGATGCCTTGGAATTGCTGTGGAAAACCAAGCATCATATGGGAACGCTACATCTTTTGAGACTTGGTCTACACTCCTAAAATGCATGGTGGATTAAATATACTTGATTTGCATTATCATGTCTTGGAAGAAAGGCCACCATGATTCCCACTTTCTTTCAACTTCGGCAGCCATGGGCCATAATGCTTGCAAGCATGTGTGCTTCTATCAAAACTAGACCTTATGGCAATTGGCACATTTCTCAATGGGAAGCAGTACTTAGTAAATTTGAAGGAAAATTTCTAGGACGCCCCTATGCATCTTCTCTTCTTCATGATTGGAAATTAGCTTTGTCTTCTGTTCACTGGCATGGAAGAGTTGTGCTGACTGGAAATTCTTTTCGATCGGAAAGCATCCATTGGTCTTCGGTGTTTCCTCGACCACTTGCAGTACAAGAACCACGAAAAGCATGATTTTTGGTTTGGAGTTTCCACTGTGGCGGATGTTGTTTGATCAGAGGGCTCCTAGCTATGGAGGCTATGTAGGTTGTGGCAAGAAGAACGCCATGGCAAGATGAAGTTATACGAGAGAGGGAGAGAAAGAGAGAGACGATGATGACAAAGAGTGAAGTACGATGATTGGACACAAAGTATAGGTTTGCTTGATGATGAAACGCGTACAATGAAGCCCCTTTTATAGGCTGAAAGTACCTCTTCTTTGACTTTATTAAATGAGGTGGGACATCACTGCTTACCTCAAGGGAAGATTCCTAGGCTAAGACACTGTTCCCACACTAAACTCCGATTTCCCAACAAACCCCCCTTTGGAGTGAAGGAGTGGTGAGACCCTCACGCAAAAAAGTCTCATTTCCTACTCTGCTTTCCAGTCCACGCTCGGCTAATTCAACACCCATCTGGTAACAGAATCCCGAGTAAACCTAGGCAAAGTATAGAAGCTAATCTTTGTCATCCCCCCTTACTCCTAGCTAGGATTTATGAAATCTCAGACTTTGGAACATACAAGATAAACGGAAAAATACACATTTTGGGGGACGACCCGGGCAGAGGACCCTTATTGACTCAAAAGAAAAGATTCTAGAGAGCATAATCATCATCTAGCGAGTACCCTTTCGCAAGAAAAGAGACCCACATAAGATTTGTTGTAACTATGTCAATGGAGATGTTAGTTTCTTCATCTTCTTCAAGGTCTTCAAGAGTTGCCAAGCTGGCATGGTGCTGCACTTGTTCTTTTTCAAGTTTTTTGTAGCCTTGAGAGGCTTTGTGACCCATACGGCCACAATATCGACATTTTATATGCTTGTTACTCTTCCAGGCCAAAATAGCAACTGCTTTATCTTTGAGGATGGTGGTGCTGTTGGAAGTTGCCTCTTTGTTGCGACAATCTTTTTTGATGAGCAAAGCAACCATCTCGTCGAAGGTAGTAGAAGCAACTCGAAGGATCTCCAAGGATGGCTCAAAGTGGCTGATTCCCTACAGACTCTTTGTTAAGAACGCCATCATCGCTTCATCACTAGGTGCACACTTGAGATTGCCAAGTTGTTGCACCAGTGAATAAGCAGGGCAGTCAGGCCATCAGATTTATTAGGGGCCAGCCTCGCCTGGTTCCGGCACCGGATTTCTCGTCCGCCAGCTGGACACAGGAGAGGGATTTACGATGGGAGCTCCTCAGCAGCCTCACCATCTGGTTCACCTGGAGGGCCCGGTGCTTTACGGCCTTTGAGGGGAGATTAGAGCCACCAGCAGAGACTGTTCGGGGGATTTGGCAGGAGTTGATCCACACCCTGCGAGGACAGTACGACCGCATCCCAGGGAGACTCGGATGAGGCGATCTTACGGCGCCAGGCCTTTCATACCACTTGGCGCTGCGGCCCGTTCTACACCCTACACACGGGATCCCCCCGTTGGCACTACAGGCCACCTGTTTGGCTCTTTCCCCCCCCCATTGTATGATTTAGCCGCTCAGTTCTTTAGACTGATGCTTGTATTTTGCAGCACCTAGGGAGAGTCTCCCGGGCTGCCATGATGTATTCACTGCTCTTCTCTCTGTTAGGAGCAGGAGAGATCTCTTTTGTAGCCCTACGGGCGTTTTTTACATAACTAATGAAAGGATCTTTTCTCGGAAAAAAAAAAAGAAGGCTGCTACATCAATTTACAGCATGGAGTATTCAACATGTGCGGCGGGAGGAAAATCATATGGCACATGAGTTAGCTCAGGAGGCAATTAATCAGGATCCAGTAATCGCAAAAATCGAAGAGCCATTATACAGAGGGAGGGAATACCTGTCCAAAGTGGTGGATTATCTACTCTCAGGTCGCTTGCCTGAGGAGCTCAAAAAAGGCCAAAAGTATCATTTTATCAGGAAAAGTAAGCATTATGTCATGATTGGGGATGAATTATACATGCAGGGAGCTGATCAGGTATTGAGGAGAATTCCCTGGAGAGAAAAGATTTATTATATTCTATCTTCAAATCATGAGGGAGCATGTGGGGGTCATTATGCATTTAAGATCACCTTGCAGAAGATATTACTGGAGGGTTATGTATGGCCTTCCATCCAGAAGGATATTCAACACTGGTGCAGGTCTTGCCATGAGTGCCAGAGAATGGGGAAGAGGATCTTAAAAATGGAGCCGAGAAATATCATGCTGGTATATGACATTTTTGAAAGATGGGGAGTGGATGCAGTTGGACCATTTCCCGGGACAGCCAGAGGAAAGTGTTATGTGCTTACTGCGGTGGATTACCTATCAAAATGGGCAGAAGTGAAGGCAGTAAAGAGAGTGGATAGTAAAGAGGTGGCTGATTTTGTGTATGAACATATATGCTGCAGATTTGGTATTCCTCTGGAGATACTATCAGATAATGGACCTGAGTTTAGAGGAGAGGTAGTTGACCATTTATGCAGAAGATTGAGTATCAACCACAAGTACTCCACTCCTTATCACCCTCAATGCAATGGCTTGAATGAAAGGTTCAATGGTGAATTTAAGCTGATGATAACCAAAATGACAGAAGGTCATATCAAGAATTGGGATATAGAGATGAATCGTGTATTATGGGCATACAGGGTTGCTGTAAAATCTGGTACACAATTCTCACCCTTTCATTTAGTTTATGGGAAAGAAGCACTCATGCCTATTGATGTGGAAATTCCAGCTTTGAAGTTTTTGATTGAAGAAGGGCATGAGCCTATTAATTGTTACAGAGAAAGATTACTGGCTTTGCAAATAGTTCAGCTGGACAGAGAGCTAGCATTTGATCACTATGCAGCTATGCAATTGAAAAGACAAGAGAGAGAGAATGAGAAGGTGGAGCAGAAAGAAATTGAGGAAGGTGATCTGGTTCTCAGGTATAATAGCAAACTGGATAGTACTTTTCATACTGCATTCCAGACAAAGTGGGAAGGTCCGTATAAAGTTGAGAGAAAATTTGATAATGGGAGTTATCAGCTTGCTGATTTGGATGGAAAGAAGCATAAAAGGAGAGTGAATGGTTTACGACTGAAGAAATATTTTGCTCGATTGATGTTAGCCGTGAAAGAAGAAGATCAGGAAGCTTATGATGCATGTCAGGAAGATGTAGAAGGTACAGAGGAAAATCTGAATATTTCATCCTTGTTTGTACAGCTGCTGGACATGAATGTCTCAGCAGAAGTAGGGGGTTGCTAAATATGTGTGGACAAAAATAGGAGTTGAAATGTGTACATACATGTACATGGTGTGTGTGAAGTTTTGCTTTTGAGAGCATTGTCAGGTGTACAGATGTAAATGTATTGATGTGAGCATGTACAGGCCTGTCCGGTGAGAGGTCCACTGAGGATGATATCAGCTGCTTGATGGCTTTGATTGTGTGCGCGTCCTCAAAAAGTAAGTGGGCACTCGTATGCTGTATTTGGAATGTGTATGGAGGCGTGGGCATTGAACACTGAGAGGGCCGGTGTTACCTTGAGAAAGAGGAGTGTGGAAAGCGTGGAGTTTTTTTAATGATTGATGGCCCAATGCAGCTATGGGCATTGGTGTAAAAAGGGATAATATAGTGGCCATTTTTCAAAATAAAGAAAAAATAAAAAGGAGGATGAACGTCGCCAGCTGGTAATGTTGGCGTGGAGCGTTGAGGGGCTGCCAACGCATGCTTCTGGAAGCTGGTCGGCGCAACTAGATTGCAGAGGGGAGGGCCGCTGGTGTGAGGAGGTGAAAAAAGGCCGAGAGCAGACAATCGAGCCCTGTGGAGGGGGGATTCTCTGAGGAAGTGTGTGTGTGTGCAGCTGGGAGAGTGTGGCTGCTGGAGTTCGCCGTGTGGAGAGGAGCGTACAAGGAGAGAAGCCAGCCTTGTGCAGAAGGTCGCTTAGATGCTGCAGTGGCTGTTAGGCGCAGAAGTTGGCGATTAAAGAAGTCGTGAGGCCAGTAGCGATTGGTGTTGCTGACGATGCCGTCTGAAGATGTAGTCTGGGTTGACGGGCTGGTAGCTTCTGGTGTGCGCAGAAAGGATTAAAGAGTCGCTTTTTATTTGGAATGGCTGATGGTGGCTACTAGCTAAAAGAGATAACTTTGGACGACAGCAGAGAATTGGCTCTTGGTATTAGTGCAGCTGCTGGCAATGGGAAGGTGCATAAATGTAGTACCCTGTTTTCTCTATGGAGCAGGAACGGCTGGTGCTAAATAGGCAAGGCGACTTTTGAGGACCTTCAAGATAGGGCAAACCTTTATAGGTGTAAAAGGTGCTATGCTACCACTCGCTTCCCTCGCTACAATAACACAACAAAGCTGTTAGAGACAAGAAGTGGTCGCTGTGGAGTGGGCACATTGTTTCACACTATACTGCAGAGCCTTGGGCTATCAAGCATGCCTGGTAATGAACATTATTAACCAGAGCAAGAAAGGCAGGTTGCATCATCTCTAGTGTTGTTGATGAACTATGGGAAATAATGGTAGTGGCCAGAGTATAAGTTATATAAAGAGGTGTGTAGAGACCAGGATGTTGACTGAATGCCTTTTGCCTTCTGTTAGTGTTGTTCAGTTGCTTTTAACATTGAAAGAGGGTGACTGAAGGCGGATTAGGCTCTACTGTTTTTTTTTACCATCTCTGTAAAGGTCAAGGTTCTTTCTGAAATATGAGTCTTGTTCATGCTCTTTGGTCTGGTGTTCTGGTGTGTTTGTATGCGTGAGTGGAAGTGTGGCATGCTATAAGGGCGTAGACAGCTTTACCGCTTCCGTGCCATCAACGTGAGCACCAAAACACTTGTCAGGCAGTCCGGCAGGCTATAGGTCACCCACCACTAAACGATTTACCATCCCGGTGAATGCGACCAAGAAGAAGTGCCGCTAATGCCAATCTAGCGGCGCCATCCATGCAAGTTGCTGGGATGTGCCGCTGATCCCAGTTAAAGTGCCAGAAGTAGGTAGCCAATGGAGAGGGCTACAAGCGGGTGTTACATGCCACGTGACCTGTCAATTGAATTGTCAACCGAAAACTTGTCAGCTGAACATTTGCCACCTGAACACTTGTCAGGTAAACACTCATCAGCTAAAGACTTGAACACCTGAACAGTTCAATACTTGTCAACTAAAGACTTGAACATCTGAACCATTGTCAGCTAACAACTTGAACACCTGAACAGTTGTCAGGCACTCCGGCAAGGCATTGTGGAAATCCACAAGGCAGCAATACACATGTCTCTTCTGTGACCTCGCCTCCTCTATGATAGCCTGTAAAGTAAAGATTGGTCCAAAGTGGAAAAGTTTCTCCTGAATTCTGCCTCGCCTGATACTATGTTGCTCATCATCTCTGCCATAGAGCTCATCATGTCCTCTAGTACTTCTCCATAGATCTTGGCCATTGTGTGGCCAATCATGATAGTCATGTAGTTACCTGGTCTCCTACTTTGTGGATGAGGACGCTGGTGTTGGTGGTCCAAGGGGGGGGGAAGCCTTTACAAAGTGCTCCATTAAAAAGATTTCAAAGAATGGGAGCCAATACGTGGCGCCCATGGGCAAAGTGTTCCGTGCAATAGATCCTTGTGATCTTTTGCTCTCTCACTATGCAGATCTTTAATAGCCCTAGTGAAATTGACAGAATCAAAGAGGTAAGATGATGTAGGCTGAGAGATGTGTGACCTTTGTGGTATATCTGATCTGGCACATGATACAATTGTCATGCATAGGCTTCCCAAAGGCTGGGGTCTGTGACAGGTACAGAGGTTCTTTTTTCCTCAAGAATGTGTGAAGCTCTTGACTTATCCTTGTTCAAAAAAGTATAACTCATGTTCTCCTCCAAAGAGAAATGCATGCTTCTTTCGACAAGTGAGTCTACGGAAGATGCATTGCATCTCACATCTCAATCTGCCCATGTTCCCACTCGCATAAGAGGAGAAGCCTGGTGGTTTTGCACTCTTCATACCACCCATTCTAGGGTTGGGAGTCTTTCGGCAAACTTTTTGAGGAGAAAGTCATATAGGGGAAGTTGGCATGGGTGGAGTCATGGATGATGGACATGAGTTGAGATGTAATGGTGGAGATAGGGATAAGTCAAGGGTTGAAATGTGTCAAGAGAGGTGGTCCTCATAGATGTGATCAAGATCATGATGAAAACGGATGCGGGTGAAGGTGATGGCAGGGGGTGTGGTGTGGGCGGTAATGCGGTACATGAGATTGTGAAAGAAAGCTATGCATGGTCGGCTAGTATGGGGGGGGGAGGGATGGTAATCTCTAAGGATGTGTGGTGTGGAAGCAAGTGACCCCATTAGGTATCAACCATACTAGAAGCTCTGATATATATATAACCAACTCATGCATTTAAGTGTCCCAACAAGAGGACTTCTCCTTGTTGAGAGAACTCTCCAGCATCTGCAAATAATGGTGCATATGGAGTCTTCTCTTTCTCTCTCACCTTGCATGCAAATTCTGATTTTTCTGATGGCAACTAGCATACTGCAATATGCATGACTCTCAAGCCAGGCCTCCTCATGCCGTCTCAGCACTATGAGCATCTGTCTCACTTGAGGCTGAAACAAGAATACCACTACTCCTGATCCACACAGCCCTCCAATTGTGCGTGTTTGTCCTCTGAAGGCCAATTCCCATGTATAACCCGCCACCTTGGGTAGCCCTCTCTCGGGGCTTTGATGAGGTTCCGTGTAAAAGATAATCTCTATCTCTGTGTGTCTCTGGGAATCCTCCTGTGTCCGACAATTGGATCCATTGAAATTCCATATATTGCCATCCTCAACGTACCTATGGTCTCATAGACTCCATGCCGTCATGCGGGGTGCTTATCGGTAATGATGACCCTCCCATCCCAGTAGACTGCTCACTTACCTGCTTTCTTAGCCTCCAAAGAGAGTGTAAATACATATGAACATCTTCAAAGACTCAACGGACCTATGAATCATGAGAAATCAAGTGGTACAATAAATCCATGAGAATACTGAGTCATGGAAAACTTAAAAAGAAAAAATATAGCTACATGTGGTATGATAACCACATGAGTACAAGAACATCAAGAGCTCATGTGGGTACAATCAGAGATAATCATTGTTGAACATCATCATCATCATCGATCCAAAATGTACGAGATGGGTGAATCTCAGATCTGAGAGAGAGAGAGAGAGAGAGAGAGAGAGGACCTGAACCAATTTTGATAGTAGTTTTCATTTTATAGTCCCCAAGCACACCAGGCACCCAACCATAAAGATCATATTCACCAGCTCGAATACTTCGTATGTTGAAAAAACCATCAGCATTTGCTTGTGTCCAAAATTGATAACCCTATTACAAGAAATCAAATGTATTTAAAATATATATATATTAAGTGGAAACTTAGTTTTACGTGCTTAATATTGCATTTAACAACAAAAAGTTCCTTTCATACATACATGAGTAATTTAATGCACACACACTTTTTTTTTAGTAGTTCTTATATTAGCAGTGGGAAACCTCATTGCGAGGTGAAAACCCACAAAACCCACAAACAAAACATCATGATACAACTAAGGTCCCTATATAGGGCCCATGACATTGATTACCATTGACTGCCTAGAAGCATGTATTGCTGGTCATCTATTTATTGCAAGTTTCAACAGTCTTGTAGAGATCGACTCAACAAGTGTTGGAAGTACGTGTATTGATCCAGAGTAATGTGACCAAAATGCATCTGATTTCTATTTTGCCACATTGTCCACAATGCCCAAAAAGTAGTGCACGCAAAGAATACCCCAAAGTTGGTATATCGTTGTGGAATCCGAGCGAAAAGGAAAAATGTCTTCCCAAAATGAGCTCCTTGGAATCGGGTACGGAACTATCTCATCGCGTAGCATGCAACGATGACATCTTGCCATAGTGATGTGCCCCTTTTCCAAAAATACACCAACAAGCAAAACTCCCACAATGCATCTCCGAAGGAACAGTCTTTCCTTCAGTGGCAAACCATTTTTCCATATACTCCTCAAACAACCACCATCTATTGGTTTTGTGCATTGTCCAAAGCGCATTAGCATGATTTGCAATCCAAGGAGAAGCAAGCAAGAACCTTTTAGCTCTTAGTTCATGTCACCTTGTAGCATGAGGTGGAGCAACCCACCAATCGTTCAAACACTCATCATGATTCAGTGGAGCCACTCGCTGAAAAGGCTACAAGAGGGTGCGTAAGAGATGCCATAGAGGCCTATAGTGCATGCCTAACCCATACCTCCGGCTAGCTTCTGGAAAGGAGATAACATATCCTTCATCATTCACCACATCCGCCACAAAACGTACACTCTTTTGTGATAGGAAGAAAGCTTTCCGTGGTTCAAGAAGGCCTAACAGAGCACGAAACAGCCTATTCCAGTGTATGCTTTCCAGGCACATGGTGTTTCCCTGGTGATCTTCCATGCCACCAGTTTCCCTGTTAGCAATTTCTAGTCCATGATTAACCTAGAGCTTAAGGGGCAACCTGGTATTTTCCCTCAAAAGTGCCCAAAAATCACTTCCCCGTAGTCAGGGATCCATGCACCAAATGTGGCTGACTTCAAAGTGGTGCACATGGCTGCTAACATTTATGCCCAAGGCTGTTTTTGAGCTGCAAAATCAGGGAGAAAAGTGGCTTTCCTGGCAATGACATGTGTATGAGGTCGAGAATGTTCATGCCCCCATGATGTCTTGGTGTACATAGCTTTTCCTTTCGCAGCAATCTAAGGCCTTTAGTATTGTGCTTAGTTTTCCAAAGTATCTCTAGTATGGCAGACATGTACTCATCCAAGTGCTTCTTTGGCCAAGCAAGCAAAGGCAAAAAGAATTGTATATATGCAATGAGAATGGATTGCACTATACGGAGTCTAACATGTAAAGGCCATGTGGCCAACTTCTAGTACTACAATTTTGCATTTATTCTTTACAAAACCCAATCAGCCTGGAGTTTGAGGGACATGTGCCATGCAAGTGGGTAACCCAAATGTCTAATCAGCTGATTGGAGGGAACAAGAGCCCCTGGCCACAGTATATCGTGCCAAGCTTGTGGCTTAAGAGGGATAAGCTTGGATTTTCAAAAATTAATTCGGAACCTGCAGCTGTACCAAACAAATCCAAGGCATCCATCACAATGCGGAGATCATAAGGATCATCTTGTGGCATGAAGAAGGAATCATCTAAATAAGCCTGTGCCACAAAATGCTTGCCAGATGGCAATTGAAGACCACGAAGTGCACCTTCCCCCAATAAGATGATCCATATATAGAAGCAGAGGATGAGGTTCTATGGCATTTAATAAGGCACTCAAAGGGCATCCTTGACGCATAGACTTGTCCAAAGACCACGAGTCAGAGAGTTCACCATCAAGAATACATGATGCCTCACTGCCTTGATACAACCAATACACAAGATTGGACATCTTAATTCCAAAGCCCATTTTGCACAAAATCCCATTGCATTGTGTCAAAGGCCTTCTCTATGTCCACTTGCAAAATACACACATCTTGTTTTGTACATTTTGCATATTAAATCCCAATGTAGGCATTTGCAATGTTATCCGTTATATGTCTCCCTGGTATGTATGTACGTACGTATCTCC
The DNA here is from genome assembly GCF_041138505.1 of Cibotium barometz. Taxonomy (NCBI): domain Eukaryota; kingdom Viridiplantae; phylum Streptophyta; class Polypodiopsida; order Cyatheales; family Cibotiaceae; genus Cibotium; species Cibotium barometz. Next base: position 49,285,162 of record NC_141080.1, on the reverse strand, counting down.
TCAGCCCCCTTTTGATAAGGTATTACATGCACGTCATGAACTCTTGCAGTATGTTCACCCTATAGTCACTCCGCATGAGGTAGTTGCTATGGATGCATCTTTTACTGAGGAAGAATTGGATATTGCTCTCAGATTTTTGGGCAAATGGAAATCCCCGGGATGGGATGGTCTTACGGCAGAGTTTTTTAATGCATTCTAGGATGTTCTGAGACAACCCATCCTCTTGATGGTTAATTATTGTTGGTCGATTGGACAGTTGCCAGCATCCTCTCTCTCCTCTCTCATAGAGATCTGACACTGAACCTTGGGAAAACCACGGTTATGGTGTTTAACACCACACAAGCATACACGAAAAAGCATGTGTCTTGCGCTCGCTGAAGCTTTTGCTCCCCCCCTGCTCGCGCTGCCGCCTGCACGCACACCCCCCTCCCCGCCCTCGCGACTGCTCCCCCCGCCTGCCCCGTCCTCTCCGCCCTCGCGTCTGCTCCCCCCGCCTGGTCTTCCCGTGCCCCCCGCCCCTTCTCTTTCACGCCCGCCGCCCCCTGCTCCGTCTCCTTCGCGCCCCCCTGCTCTTCCCCTTCCTCCGCAACCCGCCCCCTCCGCCTGCCTCCGCCCTCTCCCCCCCACCCCTTTTCGCGTTTCCTCCGCCCCCCCCCCTGCCCTTTCGCCGCCTCTGCCTTACGCCCCCCCTCCTCAATTCTCCGCCCCCCTTTGTTTTCAGCCCCTTCCCCTCTGTCCCCCCCCTCCCCCTCTGTCCCCCCCGTTCCCCCTCCGCCCCTCCCCGCTCCGCCTTTTGTGCAGCTCGGTTCTTGCAGGACACTCTGCATTCGCTTCGCCTTCGACTTAGCTTCAGACATTGATGGAGGTTCCTCCCGCCCCACCTCAGAGGGACTCTTCCGCAGCCCCCTACCCCCATCAGGCTTTCTCTTTCGCCAGAAGAGGAAGCGAGCCTCACCGCAGAGGTGGAACGCCACCAGGCACATTCCACCATCTGCCGTATAGTCGGCACTCGCCCCAGCGGAGGGGAGATCCGGGATCTTCTCCAGGCCCGCCTTCTTGCAGATGTGGGCAAGATCCTGGACGTTCAGTTATACTGGGCCGCGGACACTACCAGATTGAGTTCGAGACAGCCGAGAGCGTGGCCCAGGTCCTCGCCATGAGTCCCCTTGACACCAAGGGCGCTCGGGCATTCTTCAGACCTTGGCAGTATGGCTTCGACCCAGCAACGGCCGAGCAGGGAGAGCGCCTAATCCATGTCGCAGTTTGCTTCCCTGGACTCCGCCACGAGTACCTTCCGCTCCTTTCTAGGATAGGAGCATTGGTGGGCTCGGTGCTTGAGACTAGCCCCACAGCAGCTTCAGTGGTGGCTAGAGCAGCTGGCCTGCCTTCGGTCAGAGTTTTGGTTCCTGACATCTCCTCCCTTCCGAAGGTCATTCAGCTACCTAGGATAGGGGGGGGATGGATTGATCAAAGAGTGGAGTTTTCGGGAACCAGTGTTTTATATGCAGGCAGGTCGGCCACATGGCCAAGGCCTGCCCTCGCAGGAGACCGCAGCAGCAGGCCCCCGATGGCCCGCCCACAGAGGCGGCTCGGCAGGCAGCCTCCGGGACACCTGCTCAGCCCACAGAGACCTCGGAGTGGCAGCCTAGACAGGGGCGCCGTAGAGGGAGACAGCCACAGCAGCATGCCCAGAGACCGATGCAGCAGCAGCCACAGTCTCAGCATCACTGGGTTCCAGTGAGGAACAGCTTTGCTCCCCTCCAGGAGGAGACCCCAGCGCAGACTGAGGATCAGGAGATGCCAGCACCCCCTCCTTCGCCCCCACTCCCCCCTCCCCCCCTTCCCCCTCGCTTCCACCTTCGCCTTCTCCCGTTCCCGCTCCCGTTTTGCCAGCGGCTCCTTCTCCACCCCCCTCTCCCCCCTCCACTCGCCTCAGCTCCCCGGGAGGCCCTGGTAGTACCCTGGCACTCACCTGTAGTTCAGCGGGCCCTGAGCACCAACCTTGCTCGTGCACCGTAGAGGAGACCTACCATGCCGATTCGGGCTTCAGGGATATCCTCTATCCGCAGTCGGCTGAGTAGTCTCGACACTAGACAGCGCTCGGAGGCTTTTGACTACTCCTTCACACGGCTTTTTGGAGCGGAGGGCCCCCATGAGCCAGCACCCATCAGAGTTCATGTGGTGAGAGGCACTTGATTCAGCGGTGGCCTTCTCCTTCCCTCTCTGTGGCCCTAGCGACCGGGAGTGGACTCTGGATCTCGCTCTTAGCATTTTGAAGACTCAGGCAGTTGAGTTTTCTCACCATGTGAGCGATCTGGAGATGACAGACGTGATAGGCCGACTCTGGGAGTTGGCTCATTTCTTTGATACCGGGAGTGTGGATGCCTCCGGGATTCGACATTTGGTGGTTCGCATAGTGGCAGACCTAGCACGCGACCCTGGTTATGTATGCATGCACGAGGTTGCTCTCTCTGAGCGCGAGGCAGTCGCCATGGGACACAGCCCACTGGCGCGTGATCCGAGATTCTTGTAGCACACCGGGTGGGCAGACGTAGCCGCTCGGATGGGGACTATTCTCCATCCAAGCCGCTTGCGAAGGCCGGCCGTTTGGCTGAGACAGCCTCCACCTCAGCAGGTCATCCATGAGGATCATCTCATGGAATGTACAGGGCCTTGACGGCGCACACTATGTACGTTATCGTGGTTTCTTGAGGCAGGAGCTTCAGAGATGCCTGGTTGGGGGCAGTATTGATATTCTGATGATGCAGGAGCACCATTTGAGTGAGAGCAAGATTCGGAGATATGGTTCGGTGATGCCTGGTAGATGGGACACATTTTGGTCTGTAGGGTTTGGCCCCTTGGGTGGGCAGGGAGGATTATGTATGGTCATTGCGGATGTATGGCGGCAGGCCATTGTGGATCGCGGGGTCATTGTGCCTGGTAGAGCACAGTATGTTATTCTGAAGATGCACGATGAGCTCTTTGGCCTGCTCAATGTCTATGCGCCCAACCATGCTAGTGCCAGAGCAGAGTTCTGGACCCTTGTTACAGATGCATTGCCCGAGGCCGCACATTGGTGTGTCGGGGGAGACTTCAAAATGCTTGAGGACCCGGCCGATAGGGTGGGAGGCAGTCATGTTACAGTGCACGGCACGGAGCTTGCAGCTTGGGAGCGATTTTGCATGACACTGCGGATCACTGATGCATGGCAGCATGAGGCTTTCTCCCGCTCTCAGGACAATCTTAGTTTTTCTCGGTCAGATCGCCGGTAGGGAGGGAGTAATCTATCACGGATTGATCGCTTCTATGTGGGCAACAGGTTCAGGGAGCGTGGAGGCTCCGTTGGCATTCTCGCTGGCACCTCTTGTTCAGACCATGCGCCAGTTATTTTGACACTTGAGGAGAGGACACGGGAGACCAGCTTGCAGTTGAGGATCCCAGAGAGGATATTTTACAGATCCCAGTCTTTCTGAAGACATTGAGAGGATATGGCATGATAGCCAGAGCTCTGACCTGGATGCAGCAGGCCAGTGTGCCCAGGGACTCATCGAGCTCAGCTCTTTTTTGCACGCTGTAGCCTTGACACGGCTGGGAGAGACACGAGAGCGGGAGCGTCGCTTGAGACGTAGCCTTGCTTCGCTCTAGCGCCTTCAGGAGCAGCACCCTACATGTGAGTGGGTGGCGTCCCAGCTGAGCCAGGCACGCCAGGAGGTTAGAGAGGCAGAGGAGCAGAGACATGAGTTCTACTATCATCGCCAGGCCTCTCAGTGGACGCAGCTTGGTGATAGAGTGACTGGGGAGTTCTTTGAAATTACCGGACCCCGCCATGCTCGAGCAGGAGTACGCCAGCTCAGGAGGCACGACGGATCGTTAGCCACTGAGCCCGGGGAGATCAGAGCCATTGCCACTGAGTTCTATCGAGACCTGCTTTCAGCAGAGCTAGCCATGGAGGCACGTGATGCTTGTAGACAGATTGTGTGGGCCCATGTGCAGAGGAGGGTCACAGATCGTATGCGCACAGATTTGGGTGAGCCTCTTTCAGAGGATGAGCTTGTTGAGGCTTTGAGGGTCCTTCCGCAGGGGCTTTCAGTATGTTTTGGACACTGGGGTGATGCCACAGAGCTTTTCAGAGGGCTTGATCTTTCTTATCCCCAAGGGGGAGGGAGTGTCAAATGACATTCGGCATTGGAGACCTATTACAATCCTCAATACTGTCTACAAGGTCCTGGCAAAGGCCTTGAGTTTGAGGATCTAGCCCTTCCTTGGGGAGCTGATTCATGCTACCCAGACAAGATTCGTCAAGGAGCACAGTATCCTTGACAACATTTTCACCTTCTGGGAGGCGACGGCCCGAGCTAGATTTCTCGGTGAGGACCTGGTCGTGATGCGTCTCGATTTTGAGAAGGCATACGATAGAGTCGATTGGGGTTTCTTAGAGGGCACTATGCTTCGCCTGGGTTTTGAGCCAGTCTGGATTCGAGGAGTGGCAGCTCTATATTCCACAGCTCGTAGCCAGGTGCTGATGGTGGCAGGAGGACGGGGGCCGAGTTTTGAGTTGGCTAGATCAGTCCGTCAGGCGTGCCCTCTCGCCCCGTTTCTTTTTCTCTTCTTTGCTGAGGCTATGAGCATGTATCTGACAGCAGAGGAGGTTGGTTTGAGAGGACTCCAGCTCCCAGTTGAGGACCTGCACGATTCTGAGTTTGCTGATGACACGGGATTGTTTTTGCATGGCCAGGAGGCCAATCTTCAGAGGGCAGAGCAGTCGCTACAGGTTTTTGGTGCAGCTTCGGGAGCATTGATCAATTGGCGCAAGACAGTGGCCTTTTGGATCAGTAGCGCTCCCACTCCGGCATGGAGCCCAGACCCGGGTTTTAGACTCCGGCATGGAGCCCAGACCCGAGTTTTAGATGGATCCCTCCTGGCACAGCAGTGCGGTATTTGGGATGCCAGATTGGACTTGATTTGTCACCTGAGCAGCAGATCGCCCCGCTCCTTCTGAGCATTCGGAGGAAGCTTTTGTATTGGAGTACAGCTCGGTATCCTTGGCTGGGAGGGTGGTGGTGACAAATCAGGTGCTTTTAGCAACCATGTGGTACATCACGTCTTGCTGGATCTTCTCGAGCTCTTGCATCAGCCAGGTACAGAGGCTGATCAGGAACTTTCTTTGGTCTAGGCGGGATGGTCAGCCAGCCCGGGCTAAGGTTGCTTGGGCAGTTATTACTCTTTCGCTGGCCTAGGGGGGGTTGGGCATTATAGATCCAGTTGATCAGAGTAGAGCCTTATTGGGGAAGCTTATTGTTCGGGGGCTGCTTCCAGGCGTTGAGCCTTGGAAGGAGCTTCTTTTTCAGCGACTACAGGCTAGGGCTCCCCCAGCAGGGGGCACTTGGGCACAAGAGATACGATGGATCTTCATAGAGATGAGGAGGACAGGCCTCAGTAGAGGATGGGAGGACAGATTTGCCTTGAGCATCCTGTGAGCTTGGGAGCTGCTGAGACCGGGGCTTTCTCAGAGACCTCCTACTTGTGATGAGGAGCGGGCCAGACAGCCGCTTATCTGGAGCCCCGCGGTACGCACACAGCAGGGTCATATGCTGGGTTCTCGGCCTCGTCTAGCCTGGGCACCATTGGCGGCAGGCCCAGCACGCAGTTTTGGAGACTGGCAGGCCTTCTGTAGTCTCCCAGAGGAGATCCAGGTGGAGAGGTTGAGTCACTTCAAGGGGGGCTGATTATGAGGGATGACATTCAAGAGGCACTCACTAAGGAGTGGTTCACGCCTTTCGAGCCAGCGGCCCCACGGTGGATGGGAGCCTTTACACTGTTGGAGATCCTGATTGCTGTCAGAGCTTGCACTGAGGATGGTAGATGCCTCTACTATGAGATCCAGGATGAGGGCAGACTTCAGAGAGTGGAGGCAGAGTCGCCTTTGGTTGCAGAGTGCATCTTTCAGAGGATACGGGTAGTGGCCGCCGCTTCCCGGAAGTGGCATATTGATCCAGATCCTACAGATGTGGACTCTGATTGGCGCATATGGGCATATGCTGTGTGCCCCTTGGCCCGGCTCCAGTGGGACCCTGGAGAGTACGAGTGGCATGATCCTTATTCGTCCCCCGAGGCCACAGAGATCACCTTTTTCCAGTACACTGTTCGGTTGGGGAGACATATTTTGATTGCGAGGAGGATGGTCTCTCCAGCTGCATCGGAGCATTGGCGGCTACAGGGACTCTCACAGGAGTTCCTGGAGGATTTTTGGACCAAGCTCTGGGCTAGTCGACAGGCACGCAAGATCTCGACTTTCCAATGAGGCTGGTTGCCCACAGGGGCTCTACAGTTGGCACCTAGCTTGTCTACAGTGGTCTTCCAGCGGCCTGCGTCCGATGCGGCCACCCATTGGAGACACAGAGACACTGCCTATGGGACTGTCCACAATCGCAGTAGATTTGGCTACGGATGCTGTGCATTTTGGCCCCCCTCTCTCCAGAGGGCATGTATACGTGGGGTGCCGCTGCTTGGTCGACTTCGTCAGAGCCTGCTCTGGGATACAAGACGGAGCAGGACAGCCAGGCCATCAAATTCATTAGGGGCCAGCCTCGCCTTGTTCCTTCACCGGATTTCTTGGCCGCCAGCTGGACACAGGAGAGGGATCTACGATGGCAGCTCCTCAGCAGCCTCACCATCTGGTTCACCTGGAGAGCCCGATGTTTCAGGGCCTTTGAGGGGAGACTAGAGCCACTAGTAGAGACTGTACGAGGGATTTGGCAGGAGTTGATCCATGCCCTGCGAGGACAGTATGACCGCATTCGGGGCGACTCGGATGCGGCAATCTTGCGGCGCCAGGCCTTTCACACCATTTGGCGCAGCGGCCCCTTCTATACCCTACACGCGGGTACCCCCCGCTGGCATTACAAGCCACCTGTTTGGATTTCCCCCCCTCCTATTGTATGATATAGCCTCTTAGTTATTTGTACTAATATTTGTACTTTTTTGCACCTAGGGAGAGTCTCCCTAGCTGCCTTGATTGGATCTCTGCTCTGCCTTCTTATGAGCAGGAGAGTTTTTGTAGCCCAGCGGGCGTTTTTTTTATAACTAATGAAAGGATCTTTTCTCGGAAAAAAAAACACTACACAAGCATGGGTGATGAGATCAGAGCCTCGGTTCACTTTCCGAGGGGAGCCGGCTGAGTACGTAAGGTCATATGTCTACTTGGGAGTTACTTTCACAGGACCACATTTCTCCCTCAAGGAGACCACGAGAGGATTGGCAGGTGTACTACATGCATCCGCCTCATATGCGTTTCCCTGCACTATGATCCCTTCCACCCACCCCCGCAGCACTGCCCCACAGAACAGGTGGTATGATGATGAGTGTTGTGAGACACGAGCACAGCTACAGCGTGAGATTGCCATTGGGTCTCACACGCATAGACAGGCCACGATGATCTTTCGGCGCCTTGTGCGGAGGAAGAAACGAGCCTATCTGGCTAAGCTAGAGGAGGAGATCTAGCAACTCTTCTTGGGGAAGGACAGCAAGAGGGCATGGAAGATGTTTCAGGAGAGACAGCCTGGTACTCCGATTACTGCACCTGAGGCATGCCATACTTATGCTAGAGAGCTATATGATGCACCAGGACAGCCCCCACCCCCCTCCACTGCGAGCTAGACCGGCTAGCAGCACCTTTTTTACTATGCGGATGGTGCTAGATGTGATAGACAGGTTACAGAATGGAAAGGCACACGATCATGATGGGCTAGTTGGAGAGCACTCCTCATATGCACGAGACACTTTGGCTCCGCTCATCGTACATGTGTTTAATCGTGCCATTTGTAAGGGTTTCCCGACAAGCTGGACAGAGCATATCATTGTACCACTCTTTAAGAGTGGGGACCCCATGGTACCAGGCAACTACAGGACGATCATGATTGGTCATTACTTGGCCAAATTATATGGCTCTGTATTGGAGTCGGAGCTGAGCCGATGGGCAGAGAGGCATGGTCATCGAGCACATGGACAGGCTGGCTTCAAGAGAGGATTTACTACCTTGGATCACATACTGACACTTCGGGCACTTATTGAAGAGGGCAAGGGCACAGAAGAGAAGGATACCGTAGCACGTGCTAGGCTTATGCACAGATTGCATGACATTGAGGTACCCGAGGATATGCAGTGGGGGATATATGCTTTGTATGAGTCTGTGATGACAGGCAGAGTCCGAGCTCCAGGCGGACTATCTGATAGGGTGACCAGCACGATAGGGGTGCACCAGGGATGCCCGCTATCGCCCACCCCCTTTGGATTGTACATTGATGTGGTCTCCGATTATGTAGACAAATTGGGAGGCCCAGGGGCATGCCTGGCAGGGGTGTTGATAACCATCTTGTTATATGCTGATGATATTGTTCTAATCTCGGACTCTCCGGAGGGATTACAGAGACACCTGGATGCATTACAGGCTTTCTGTGCGGATAGAGATCTAACAGTGAACCTTGGGAAAACCAAGGTTATGGTGTTTAACACCACACAGGCATGGGTGACGAGATCAGAGCCTCAGTTCACTTTTCGAGGGAAGCCGGTAGAGTACGTCAGGTCATATGTCTACTTGGGAGTTACTTTCACAGGACCGCGTTTCTCCCTGAAGGAGGCAGCAGCAGCTAGATTAGCTCGAGGGCATGCAGCCTTGGGGGCACTTGAGAGGCAGTGTGCACACATATAGTTTCAGGAGCCAAGCACCAAATTGTGGCTATTTGATACGCTTGTCACACCGACCCTCCTGTACGGAGCTCCAATTTGGGGACCCAGTATACATCACAGATCTCAGAAAGGGACAGATGAGGGATGGAGGCAAATGGAGAGACCACTGATTATGATGATTGCCCGCATGATTCGAAGCAAATCATCAGTACCACATGAGATTGTTCGGGCTGAGCTGGGTGCCCCACCACTAGTAACGGAGGCCCTATTCCACGCAATTACCTTTCTACAGTGGCTATGGGACCTCCCTCAGCAGCAGAGGTACTCCCGATTGGCATTGACCTCATCCATACAGTTGGCAGAGGATGGAGACACTCATTGTTGGTACGCTCAGATGAGATCATGGTTTGACCTACATGGTTTGCGGATAGAGGCACTACCACCCTTTCAGTACAGTCTGGATTGTCCATTTTTGGATCTCACCCGCTCAGAGCAAAACCGCGTAATCAGGATGGATATCATCAGAGTGGCCACAGAGAGGACATGGACTAGCCCCCTTGAGCCCTCGGGCACGAAAATGGCTCATTACAAGAGCCATTTTCTACACACCTCACCGGATGATTTTATCACCTGCCCGACGTACATGGATGTACACCTATCACATGGGATACCTTGTGCCATTGGACAGATACGGACCTCATCACACAAGCTGCGGATTGAGACAGGGCGATATGTGCATCAGATCGTGGATGACCGCATGCTACCAGGAGGTAGAGACAGAGGAACACTACATGTGCCAATGTACAGTCTATTATGAGATCCAAGGGAGATATCATTGCCTCTTCCGAGAGGGTTTTGGGCCGTTACGCAGGGTCATGGAGTTTGAGAATCAGAGATGCCTGGGATTGTTTCTACTTGAGCTCAGGAGACATAGAGAGACCCTCTTGGCAGACAGGAGGCCGAGCCATGACGTACCTAGACAGAGAACCCTGACAGATTTCTTCGGCACCGGCACCGGCACCAGCACCAGCAACCCAACCCACACACCTCCTGATACCTCCTCCATTGGGCCATCAAGGCACCGACCACACTCCCAGGGAGTCACCACTGATAGAGAAGTTATCTTATGTCGTGCCCGTCGGCCCCGCCCACCAGGATCCCGACCACGGCATCCTCACCATCACCAGATCAGAGCCATTATTGCTCAGCATCGGAGGCGCCTATCTCGCTTCTACGACCTCTCCATTCTAGACAGCCCCATGGCGGAGACACTTGATCTAAGGAGAGGGCAACACTTTAACTGATCAGCATACATGGATCTACTTGATATACATTTTTCAGTATTTTCCAGTATTTTCTACTCAGTATCATCTCAAAGTCTTAGTTCTTATAACTGTAGGACAATCAGTTTATCAGATGTACTCTCAGTTTTGGTCTCATAGGCCACTATGGCCTCTTAGAGACGTTAAGATATCATTTCATCTCATTTCATTTCTCCCCCGCCTTGCGCAGGTGGCCATCTTCTCTCTCTTCGCGTTGCTCTTCGCGATCTTCTCTCTCTTCGCCCTGCCCCACTTCGCTTCACACAGCCCTTGCCGCCCACCCTTGCTCAGGCCCCCAAGGGAATTGCAAACCACTAAGAAAGATTGGGTGGAGGTGGTGAAAAAGCACAAACCCCCATAGAACATCATACATGAGATGCTCAAGGAGGAGAAACGCAGGAAGGATAGGGCCCTCCATGTGCGAGTGTGCGGGGGCTACGGGCAGAGGCTTCCCCCAAGGAGGATGCCATGATGCTTTGCCAGATGCTAGGAGTGGATGGGATCACCCCCCCCTTTGCAGATACATGGAGGGCAGGCAGGGATATGACACGAGAGAAGCCCCTCATCATTAGACTCCCTGATGCCACCAGTAGACAGGCGGGCTGCCCTCAAGGGCACACGTGTGTACATGGGAGATGATCTCACCTGAGCACAGGTGGCACACCGACGTGAGGCGATGGTGATAGTTCATGAGGCCCGTAGAGCAAGCAAGTGGGCTATCTACAAAGATGGTAGGGTCATTATCACTGAGCGCCATCCCAAATAGGGACGCAAGGTCTATGAGATCAAACACCCTAGGTTGGCAGTATGGAACTGCAATGGCATGCTATGGTCGAATCCAGGAGGCTTGAGCGAGATTCTCACAGGCAGGGATGCCATTTTTTATACCGAGACTCATCAAAGCCCTAAGAGGGGCTTACCATACATAGCTGGGTATGAGTGGGAGTCAGCTTTCCGAGGCAAGACCCGCACATCATGAGAAGTACGTGGCTCTGGAGGGGTAGCTGTCCTTTTTAGATCCCATCTTCGACAGATTCTCAGCATCGTTCGGAAGGACGAGGATCCACGGTATCTTTGGGTGCAGCTACAACTTAGCAGTGACAGTCATCCACATTGCTGTGTGTTATTTTGCACCACGCCACTCCCCTTACGCCGCACAGCATGGCCAGTCACCATAGTTACCATTATATGGGAATATTATGGAGTTCTCACAGCTGGGGGAAGTCCTGCTTGAGGATTTCAACGCTAGGACGGGAAGTCAGCAGGTCCAACTACTCGATCTCAATGACCCTTTCAAACTACAAGAGCTGGACATCACTGACACAGGGCTACAGAGATCATCACAGGACCATGAGGAGGTCACGGTGTATGGGGGATATTTCTTAGACCTGGGACCTGCGCATGGTCTCGTTATCTATAACGGGGTGTCTTGATGGCCCTCCTTCGACGCCCTCACCTCCTTGCCTCACTCAGGAGGTACTCGCACAGTGGATTATGTTATGCGATCTCCGGCTTTGGCACACCTCCCCGACTTCTCCATCCCGCCACCCCCCTTTTAAGTTGACCATGCCTACCACTCTTTCACTCTTACCTGCACACCACCCGCCCCTCCGCCACCACCCCACATCTCACATTACACTCAGGTCCTTTTTGATCATGAGCTTGACCTTGTTTACTCCAACTACATCTACCGCCAACTCCAAGATGTGGAACCTACTCTCCCCCTATCCACCCTCCATCACAGCTGACCACCATACTCCACACATCTGCCACCACTTCTTTCATCTGCACACGACGGTCTACCGCCAAGCCACCTTGCGGTTCCATGCACCAGAACTATTGGTATGATGACGAATGTCGGGCCACACGCTCCCGTCTTAAGCATGAGGTACGGATTAGGCAAATCACGAAGTGCTAAGTGCAACGGATTTCTCAACGGCTCACCCAACACAAGAAACGGGAGTTCTATGCTCGGAAAGAGGATGAGTTATACTACTGACTTTTCTTAGGGCCGAACTGCAAAGAGGCCTGGAGGAAACTCCGAGAACATCGCCCTCCCACACCTATCACCTGCCCGGACACATGGCACTCCTATGCACGCTCCCTCTATCATATCCCCCATCAACCACCTCTACCTCCACCATCTGATCCCCATCCCACCACCTCCACCTTCTTCACAAATGGTATGGTCCTCAAGGCCATTCGTAGACTACGCAATGGGTGAGCCCACGATCATGAGGAACTCACTGCCGAGTACATCTCGCATGCCGATGATACCGTGGTGCCCCTATTAACCTACATGTTCAATAGAGCCCTTTGTAAAGGATTTCCACCCTCTTGGTCCACCAACACCAACACCATCACCCCCCATCCTCAAAGACAGAGATCCACTTGATCCTAATAATTACAGGACAATCATGATTGGCCATACATCGGCCAAAGTCTATGGATCAGTGCTAGAGGCGGAGCTCAATTCATTTGCAGAGAGCCAGGGATGCAAAGCCTCGGGACACGCTGGCTTTCGGAGGAGCTACTCTACCCTTGACCACATCATCACCCTCCGTGCCATCATCAAGGAGGGTAGAGCACAACATCAAAGGATTTACTGTTGCTTTGTGGATTTCCGCAAAGCTTTTGATATTGTTCCCCGAGCCCGCCTTCTACACCGTCTACAGGAGATAGGAGTCCCATCTGACATGGTTTGGAGCATCATCGCCCTCTATGAGTTCGTTTCCAGCACTATTGGGGTGAAACAGGGCTGCCCTCTGTCACCCACTCTTTTCGGCCTCTACATTGATGAGATCTCGAGCTTCATTGACGGATTAGGCGGGGTTGGTCCCACATTGGCAGGCATATTGATCCCCATACTACTTTATGCAGATGACATCGTCCTCCTCTCAGACTCAGCCGAGGCGTTTCAAAGACAGTTGAATGCCTTACAGGACTTTTGCACTCAGCGGGACCTCTCTGTTAACCTTGGTAAAACCAACGTAATGGTCTTCAATACCTCTTTCCCCTTCACATCCAGATTGAGCTTCACATATAGAGGGGATTTTGTGGAGATTGTCTCATGCTATGTCTACCTTGGTGTCACTTTCAGTGGCCCACGCTTCATCATGCTTCCCGCAACACATGCCAAAGTGACACGGGGTTATGCAGCCTTGAGCTTACTTGAGCGGTAGTGCTTTCAGGCACATTTCCAGGAGCCCAGGACGAAGGGCTGGCTTTTTGACACCCTCGTCATACCAGCCTTGATGTATGGAGCAGCCTTTTGGGGCCAGATTTATCCGATGAGGATTGGCAGCAAGTTGAGAGGCCCGACGTCATGATGTTTCGTATGATCCGCAGAAAACCATAAGTCCCACACCAGATTATCCAAGCAGAGTTTGTTGCAGCCCCGATGGTAGTGGATGCACTCTTCCAGTTAATCACATACCTCCATCACATCAATCACATGGATCCCCATGGTACCTTGGGGCTTGCCCTGGAGTCCTCAAGACAGTTAGCACTTGAGGGCCACTCTGGAGTATGGTATGCACTAGCTTCCACTTGGTTCTCAGTATATGGGCTCCGCATGGACCGCCTACCCCCTCTTCAGTATGGTATGCACTAGCTTCCACTTGGTTCTCAGTATATGGGCTCCGCATGGACCGCCTACCCCCTCTTCAATATAGTTTGGACTCCCCTTTTCTCCGGCTCTCTCACGAGGATACCAACCGGGTTATCCAGTTAGATCTTCTCAACCTCTACACCCATTGCACATGGATCACACCTTCGGACCTCCCCACGAAGATGCGCTTCTACAGAGATCACTTCCTCACACTCACTGAGGATGGATTCATCCAGCAACCCGGCTACTTGAGTGTTTACATGTCCCATGCCATGCGGATTGCGATTGGCCAGATACGGGTTTCATCCCATTGCCTCAGAGTGCTCAGTGGAGACAAGTAGAGTTGAGCGCATCTTCAGAGCCAGGAAGCTCATATGGAGACCCAGAGAGGAGAGGATCTGCCGATCATGCCACATAGAGGTTGAGACGGAGGAGCATTACATATGCCGCTGCCCAGTATACTATGAGATCCGCAGGAGGTTTTCACTGTCTATTTCGTGAGGGATTTGGTCCACTCTCCAGGATCATTGAGTTCCAGGACCAGCATTGCCTAGGCCTCTTCCTGCTTGAGCTCCGCAGACACAGGGACACCTTCATGAGAGAGCTTCAGCCCCAGCCACCCCACCCCCTCCCTCGCCAACCAACCATCACCAGTTGCTTCCGGACTTAGGAGGTGGAGGACACCGATATAGTGGATCTTGTGGACCCTCCACGAGCTGCTCCGGACCTACCTCGCCTGAGAGGAGTTACCTCGGACAGAGCCTCCGCACTCCAGCGTGCCCGACGCCCCCGGCCCCCCCATCGACCACAATCAGCTCATCAACTCCAGATCCAAGACATGCTCCACAGCCATCGAGCCACCTTTCCACGCGACATAGCTAAGGGAGACCTCTCGGCCATACTCATTAGCCCCATGCTTAATATTTTGGAGAGGATTTGCCTAGGCTTGCTGCTTCTCTTGATACAATCATATGCCCACCTCATCCTTCGGGTAATAGGAACAGGTTTTGTATACTTTGAGACACGACTCAACCGACGCCCTCGTCCATTTTGCAATGGAAGTAGATGAAGTTCATATGGGTAAAGCTTAGTGTGAATTGAAATGGGGTGTATATGCTCGTGCATGTTACACGTGGTGAATTTGGTCATATGGCCACTCAATGTCCCACAGTGTTGCATCCTGAATCGCCTGCAGTGGTCTCACAACCGACATCATATGTCAATGTGAAAGTTTAGGCACCTCCTGTCACTCACAGGCGGGCAAACTGAAAAGTTAAAAAAAACAGCCTCATCTTTTGCAAATGCACATGTATAGTATTCACAAGCTGTGCAAAAAGGCAAAGAAAAGGGAAATTGGCAAATGATGGTTGGCAAACACATAAAAAAACAGTGTTGCAACACAGGCAACCGTTGCCAACACGAAACTGGGCCCTGGATGCTTCGTCCTCGCACATGGCTGCATCAAACTTGCAACATAATATTGTGGGCAAGAAGTGGGAACAAATGGTGGAGATGCATAGAGCGCAAACTCTTATGGAAGTGCAAGAGACGGAATTGCAAATGCAGGCACATGAATCTGACATGCAAGAAAATATGTTGCATTATGATAATGGGGAACACATGTGAATGGCAGATGCCTGAGCAGGCTGTGTCATCGTCTTTCTTGTATATATTTCTCATGGTAGTCCCCCTTAAATGCTTTACGTACAATGTCAATGGCCTCTGTGATGTAAATAAATGGAGGCGTTTTGGTGCTATGTAAATATGATGAACCGGATATAGTTTGCTTGCAAGAACATAATCAAAATGAGTTCGGAGGGCAAGTAGTCACTTTGTTGGTTATGGCATCCTTTATGTAGGCTTGGGTGCATTTTCACGACTTGCCTTGTTGGTCAGACATGAGTTACAACCGGTTTTAGCACATAATAACCTGGATGGTCATTGGTTGGTGGTTCAATGTCTGATAAATGCTGAGATGTATGAGTTTGCAACTCTTTATGCGCCAACTGCTTCAACCACCAAGAGAGCAATGTTATAAGCAAAGATTTGTGACTATCCTTGGTTGCATAATGCTTTCTTGTGTGGGGATTTTAACAATGCCCCTCAGCATGGGGATAACTCGTCTAGACATTCCATATGCTAGCTTCTGAGAGGTTCCATTGGAATGCAACGATAAATGCTTTAGAGGCTGTTGATTTGTGGACTCAAATGTGCCCTGGGGTGTTTGGCTTCACTTTTCATCACAGGGCTTTTTCTCAATATCGAGCCGTCGCCTAGATAGATGGTATTTATTACATGCGGATCAATATGATGATTTTATATGCAAAATTTGGATGGATCACTCGCGAGTGTTATCTGATTATGTACCTCTACTATACTTCATAATGCAATTAGATGATCGTCCTTTATACCGCCATTGTCCGGTTCTCATCAATAACTGTTACCTCTTGCATGACATTTTCCATAATTTGGTCAAAGAGGTCATCACACCGCTTAAGTTGCAAATGCTAGAAAGTATGGATGTGGCCTGGTATCGTTTTGCTCAGAGGATCCAACTCATCATTAGAGACTATGGTCAGTGGTATATGCATGAAGAAAAACAAAGAGTCCATAATGCAAAAGAAACTTGTCAAGCTTAGCGGAGCTTGCTTACATCAGGAATCTTTCAGTGTCTGAAGAAGAGGATTTATGCAATGCAAAATATGTTCTTGCTGAAAATGACAGACATAAGCTAAAAAAATGGCAAGTCAAAGCCAAGCAACGACCATTCAAGGATAAGGGATGCTCTTCAAAGAATTTCTTTAAAAGCTTACATTTTGAACGCCAAAAAGACACCATTAAACACGTCAAGACCTTGACGCAAACTTGGACATGTACAAGCAACAATTGGCCAATGAGTGTGTCCCACTATGCGCATGTCATTGCCACTACAGGTCCTATTAATGCCCAAGTTCAGAAAGAGGCAATAAAACAATCGGGCACTTGGAAATCTCCAGGTTGGGATGGTTTAACTATGGAATTCTTCTTGCATTTCTGGGATGATCTCAAGCATGCATTGCTTTTCATGATAAATGATGCTTGGTGTACTTGGAAAATGCCCAAATCATGGAAAGAAGGGCTTGTAAAACTTCTTCTAAAAAAAAGCTTGTGTGAGATCTTTGCCGATTACTCTAAATCCCGTAGTATACAAATTGGTCGCCAAAATGTTGCTCAATAGGGTAAAAGGGGTACTTTATGCAGGCTTACACGATGCACAATATGGTTTTGTCCCGTGCAGACATATAACAAGTAACATTGCAAATGCCTTCATTGGGGTTGAGTATGCAAAATATACAAAACAAGATGTGCTTATTTCGCAAGTGGACGTAGAGAAAAGGCCTTTGACACAGTGCAATGGGATTTTATTGCAGCGACCATGTGCAAAATGGGCTTTGGAATTAAGATGTCCAATCTTGTGTATTGGTTGTATCAAGGCAGTGAGGCATCATGTATTCTTGATGGTAAACTCTCTGACTCGTCGTCTTTGGGTAAGTCCGTGTATCAAGGATGCCCTTTGACTGCCTTATTATATGCCATAGCAACTCATCCTTTGCTTCTATATATGGATCGTCTTACTCGGCAAGGTGCCCTTCGTGGTCTTCAATTGCCATCTAGCAAGTATTTTGTGGCATAGGCTTATGTAGATGATTCCTTCTTCATGCCACGAGATGATCCTCGTGATCTCCACGTCGTGATGGATGCCTTGGATCTGTTTGGTATAGCTGCAGGTCTCCGAATTAATTTTCGCAAATCCAAGTACCCACTTGAATGGCATACGTCGTTCAAACTCCAAGCTGATTGGGTTTGCAAAGAATAAATGCTAAATTATAGTACTGGAAGTTGACCACATGGCCTTTACATGTCAGACTCCGTATAGTGCAATCCTTTCTCATTGCATATATACAATTTTTCTTGCCTCTACTTGCTTGGCCAAAGAAGCGCTTGGATGAGTACATGTCTACTATACTAGAGATACTTTGCAAAAACCAAACACAATACTAAAGGCCTCAGATTGCTGCGAAAGGACAAGCTCTGTACGCCAAGAAATCATGGAGGCGTTAACATTCATATACATGTCATTGCTAGGAAAGCTACTTTGCTCACTAATTTTGCAGCTCAAAAACAGCCTTGGGCACAGATACTAGCAACCATGTGCACCACTTTGAAGTCCGCCACATTTGGTGCATGGAACTCTGATTAAAGGTGGTTTTTGGGCACTTTACATGGAAAATACCACACTACCCTTTCAGCTCTAGGTTAATCATGGATTGGAAATTGCTAAACAGAAATTGGAATGGCATGGAAGATCACCGGAGGTTGGAAACACCATGCGTATGGAAAGCATACATTGGAGTAGGCTGTTTCGTGCTCCGTGAGGCCTTCTTGAACCACGGAAAGCTTTCTTCCTCTCACAAAAGAATGTACGTTTCGTGGCGGATGTGGTCAATGATGAAGGTTATGTTATGTCCTTTCCGGAAGCAAGCCATATGTATGGGTTGGGCATGCACTACAAGCCTCTATGGCATCTCATACGCAACCTTTTGCAGCCTCTTCAGTCCCTTCCTCCGCTAAATCATGAGGAGCCTTTGAAGGACTGGCGGGTTGCTCCACCTCATGTTACAAGGTTTCATGAACTAACAGGTAAAAGGGTCTATATCAAAATGCTTGCTTCCCCTTGGATTGCTAATCATGCTAATGCGCTTTGGATAATGCATAAAACAGATAGATGGTGGGGTGGTTGTTTGAGAAATATGGAAAAATGGTTTGCCACTGAAAGAAAGATTGTTCCTTTGGAGATGCATTGTGGGAGTTCTGCGTGTCGGTGTGTTTTTGGAAAAAAGGAACATCGCTGCAGCAAGATGTCACCGTTGCATGTTGCGCAATGAGACAGTGCCTCATTTGCTATGGTATTGTCATTTCTCTCGTGCTCTCCTGGACAAACTCTCAAGGTGTCTTTGTACACGATTCCCAGGAGCTCATTTTGGGAAGACATTTTGGCTTTTTGCTTGGATTCCACAACGATATACCAACTTCATGTATTCTTTACATGGACTGCTTTTTGGGCATTATAGACAATATGGGAAAATAGAAATCAGATACATTTTGGACATGTTCCTCTGGATCAATACACCTTCCGACGCTTGTTGAGAGAGTCTCTACATGACTGCCGAAACTTGCACCAAATAGACGATCAGCAATATATGGCCTTCTTTGACTATTTCTAGGCAGTCATTTCCATGGGCCCTATATAGGGACCTCAATTGTATCATCATGTTTTGCAATGAGGTTTCCCACTCGTAATATAAGAATTACTAAACAAAGAGTGTGTGTGTGTGTGTGTGTGTGTGTGTGGTGGGACCTGCTGTGCACCTTCAACGTGGTGTGCATGAGTCCTGTGATTGCTATGCGTGAGCCCTGTGACTGTCATGCATTTTCTGTGCTGGAGCTCACCTGTGCGCCTACATCCTCTCTAATAGCTGTTCGCCTCCCCCTGCTTCTGTGTGATTCTCTCACTTGTGTGAAGACTAAGTGTGCTACTCGTTTGTCCTCTATTGTTCCTTTTTCCGTCCTTCTCTCCCTTAATGTTGTCTTTATCTGTTCGCTGTCTGTTTTTTTTCCCTTGCAGCAGACTGTCGGCTGTTCTTAAACTCTGACTATTGTGTGCTTGCTTCGTTTTCCTTCTTTGCAGAGATCCCTGTGTTGAGTCCAAGAAAAGAAAAACAGTCCGAGAAAAGAAAAACAGGAGGAGATTCTCAACGATCTGAATTTCTCTCCTCTCATTGCTCCAATCCCAACCTTCAACATTTCTGTGACACACTTGAGGAAGGTTTTGCTAAAATCAAGAAAGCTTGGGATGAACTTGTCCCTGAGTTTTGTTTGCAGGTTCATGGCCAGGTATTATTAGACCTTGTAATGAAACTTTCACAGAGAGCTGTGATCCTTTTTTTTCCTGGAAAGATGCATGTAGCTGCTGATGTTGGGTAGTGGCTTAAAGCAATGCTTGGAGGATGCTTTGTTGAGGGTTGCTACTTTGCTTCTCGAAGCTTCTATGAGGTTCTACTTACTGATCCATAGCATAAACAAACTATTTTGGAAAAGTCGCCTCTTTTTTTTGGGCAGCAGATGGTGCATTTATACCCATGGTCTCGTACAAAGGATTATCAAAGCTTCATCAAACATAGATGTCCTATGTGTGTGGAAGTTGTTGAGCTTCCAGTTTATCTTTTTTTGGCATAATCGCTTGGCAAAGTGGATTGCCCTCCCAGGTCTTCTGGAAGTGTCAAGAGATTTTGCATCCTCAAGGATACGGATAAATGACTCCTTCCCAAGTGGCTTTGGATGTAGAGATGGCTGGACTTCGGACACACGAAGCTTTCTTCAAGCTTAAATGGGGTAATTTCCATGGCTCCTGTTTCTCTTGCAGAAAGTTTGGGCACATGGCATCGGAATGTCCATTGGCTCTTTTGAAGCCGCCAGTAGCGGCAATGCCACCTTCAGAGGTTGTTCCTGTTGTATCTATGCAACAACAAAAGGGGGAAAATGTGATGCAGGCTTTAAATGTCAAACTAGATAGGGGGAAAGTAAAAATTGGTACAGCAAGCCTGCCTGTTACTAAAGGGAAAGAAAAGGAAAAATAGGAGCCAAATGCATGGCAGACACCCAAGAAAAATGTGCCTCTTAGACGAAGACCTGTTGTGTCTTGTAATTGGACAGAAGGAACCTCCGCAGCGAGGTGGACTTCCGGGATGCGAGATATCTAGGGTGATGTTACGAATGTGGGCTACAGTTTTGCAAGGGGTAACTCCTTGTTTCCACCCACTTTGTCAAATCCTAATGTATCTGTTGACTCTGGCAATCCTTTACGCGTGACCAATGTTCATGATGATATTCCACTTTATGCATTGCATGGTGATACACAGAGCCAGGCAGCCATACAAGTCGAAGGGTAACCTGTTTTGTGTACGCTCATTGTACATATGTATATACCACTCAAATGCTTTACGTATAATGTGCAAGGCCTCTGTGGACGGAAATAAATGGAGGTTGTTTTGGTCTTTGTAAATACTATGCAGCCACATATAGTTTGTTTACAAGAACATAATCAGCATGCTTTTACTGGTAGACATGGGATTTTTTTTGGTTATCATATCTTCTATGCAAGAAAGCAAGCCTTTTCTCGTACTGTTATCATGGTTAGACATGAACTTCAACCTCATTTAGCATACAATGATCCCAATGGCAGATGGATTGTTGTGCAATGTATGATTGCTGATGAGTTGTATGAATTTGCGAGTGTTTATGCCTCGCAAACATCAACATCTAGGGCTACATTGTGGCAATCTCTTCCAACATATCCATGGCTATCAAATGCTTTTATTATAGGGGATTTTAACAATTCACCTACTTATGCTGATAATTCATCTCATCGCTCTCATATGATGCGCCTTGAGAAACAGAGGTGTGATCAAACCCTCACTCTTTTGGATGCATGAGATCTTTGGACAGATCTCATACCTCAACATTTGGGCTTTACTTTTCATCATAATGCACTTACAAACTATTGGGCTCGTTTGGATAGATGGTACCTTCTTCATGCTGCCCAATATGATGCATATACATGCAAAATGTGGATTGCTCGTACATTGAGGCTTTCAGATCATGCACTTGTATGGCTTGGTTTATATTTTGGTATGTCCATTCATGATGATGCTTTGCATAACAAAAGATTGTTGATACTAAGTAACAGTTATTTATCGCATGCACATTTTAAACAAATGGTACATGCCATTGTCCATCCTCTAGTACTCCATATAAGAGAAGATTTGGATGTTGCTTGGTATAGTTTTGTGATGCGCATGCAGCCTGTTATGCAAGACTATGGTAGATGGCATATGAAGGAGACTAGGTTGCAAATGGCTCATGACAAATCAGCCGTGCAACAAGAATATACTAAAACTAGCCAATCACGACCTTTGACAGCTGATGAGCATTGGAGTATGACACAAGCCAAACTTTGTCTTGACCAAAATGATACTCATAAGTTGAACAAGTGGCAAACTCGAGCTCGACAAAAGCCCCTTCTTGATAAAGGTTGTTCTTCCAAATCCTTTTTCAAAAATCTGCGCACAGTCTATTGTAAGAGTGAAATTACTTGATGGAAATTGGACATGTAACAAAGCATAGCTTGCAAATGTTTGTCAACGCTATTTTGCAGACATGTTTGCTGCCCCTCAGCCCCCTTCTGACAAAGTATTAGGTGCACATCACAAACTCTTGCAGTATGTGTCACCAGCCTGGACATTTCCCAGTCTGAAAGGGGTCTGGTGGACTCCAGGATGTTTAAATATTTGGAAAGTACAAGCTTTGGGAATGGGGGATTATCCTAGAATACAAAGGACCACACTCCTAAAATTTAGGAGAGTTGCTATTTTTGGCCCGACTCCGATGGAAATTCTGTTCGCGTCATTACATCTGGAATTGAGCAGATACCAAGAGTTGGCAAAGTGCCTATGACAGAATGTCTACCAGTTGGGATATTTTTAGAGATAAAGTTTATGGAAGGACCCATCTCTTAGATTGGGACATGTGGCAAGAAAGTGGACCAATGTGAGACAAGTGGCCTGACACTTGTTAGAAAGTGGATCAAAGTGAGACAAGTGGCCTCACACTTGTCACTTCAGCTATTGTGCGGCTCTCCACTTGTCATTGTAGCCTTCTCTTGCCATTTTAACTCATGGGAGGCCCAAATCTATAAATTGGAGCCCTCTCTCTTCATAAATAGAGGCTCTCTTGCTCCACACTAGTCTCTACCACCGTTACAGGTTGCCCTAATGATGGCTACTCTCTTTTTCTCTCACTTGAAGGCTGCCCATGAAGAATACCGACTGTTGGGGACTGTTTTGGAGGCTTCCATCGCGAAGAAATACTAAAGGCAAGGGTGGTGGTTAGCACGGAGTATGTGGTAAGAGTTATGGTATACAAGGATTATGGTATACAGGTGTATGGATTCCTCGACTTCTTTTCTAGGAATTTGGATCCATCCTCAGGTTTATGGAATATGTTTATGGCTCCCTTTTACTGGGATGGATTATTCTTTTTGGCTCCCTTTATTTGGGATGCATTGGACTTATGGAAATCATGATTCACATACCCTGTGTAGTGTTCTCTTGTCCTACGTGCTCTCTTGAAGATTGTTTCTACCATGTGAGGGTGGAACAATAGAGAGCAGATGGAAGGGAACATGGGCACTTCAAAGGGTAGTGACAAGCACAACATACCCTGTGTAGTGTTCTCTTGTCCTACGTGCTCTCTTGAAGATTGTTTCTACCATGTGTGGGTGGAACAATAGAGAGCAGATGGAAGGAAACATGGGCACTTGAGAGGGTAGTGTGAGGTGGTGGCTGAAACGCCTATAAACTATGTGTAGCAGAAATGCGTATGAAACACCAAGTTATCTATGCCTGCGAGTGATTGTTTTCAGGACTCCTTGTTTAGCCGCCCTATGTAGTATTTCTCTTGTCCTAAGTGCTCTTCAAGATGTTGCTACCTTGCTTGGTAGAACATAGAGCCAATGGTAGAGAATATGGGCACTGAAGTCGGGCCAGGCATCAAGGCAGCTCCTTGGTGATCTACATCGACATACCATTGTTTTCTAAATGCTGAATTTCATATGAATTGGCATGGAGGATTTAGCAATGGATGCCCGTGAAGCTATGTATTGAATTTCTCCAATAGTAATACAATTTACTCAAGGAAGGGGTCGGCCGTTCCGGCTCATTGTGTGTCTCTTGTAAGCCCACCTCTCATCCAAGGTGTGTGGTCAGAGTACCAACACGGAGTGCAAGTAGTAAAGTGGACATGACGGGACTTATGTCTATGCCAAGGGTCATGTGGACCGATGTCTTGTTGGCAGGAGACTTATTTTGTCTCGTCCATTTACTTGGGACATGGATTATGATATCTGGACTTATGGGACTGTTTTGTCTCGCCCATTTACTTGGGACATGGATTATGATATCTGGACTTATGGGACTGATTTGTCTCGCCCATTTATCTTGGGACATGATTATGATATCTGGACTTATGGGACTGTTTTTGTCTCGCCCATTTATCTTGGGACATAATTTTGATATTGGTATTATGGAGACTTATTTAGTCTCTCCCATTTCTTTGGGACATGGATTCTTCAGTTATATTGGATTTTTGAGACTGTCTCGTCTCGCCCAATCGATGGGACATGATTATATCTTGAATATATGGCTTGAAGCTTAAAGTTGTGGACAACTTTTAAGAAGCTGGGGAGGATGTCACCAGCCTGGACATTTCCCAGTCTGAAAGGGATCTGGTGGACTCCAGGATGTTTAAATATTTGGAAAGTACAAGCTTTGGGAATGGGGGATTATCCTAGAATACAAAGGACCACACTCCTAAAATTTAGGAAAGTTGCTATTTTTGGCCCGACTCTGATGGAAATTCTGTTCGCGTCATTACATCTGGAATTGAGCAGATACCAAGAGTTGGCAAAGTGCCTATGACAGAATGTCTACCAGTTGGGATATTTTTAGAGATAAAGTTTATGGAAGGACCCATCTCTTAGATTGGGACATGTGGCAAGAAAGTGGACCAAAGTGAGACAAGTGGCCTGACACTTGTTAGAAAGTGGATCAAAGTGAGACAAGTGGCCTCACACTTGTCACTTCAGCTATTGTGTGGCTCTCCACTTGTCATTGTAGCCTTCTCTTGCCATTTTAACTCATGGGAGGCCCAAATCTATAAATTGGAGCCCTCTCTCTTCATAAATAGAGGCTCTCTTGCTCCACACTAGTCTCTACCACCGTTACAGGTTGCCCTAATGATGGCTACTCTCTTTCTCTCTCACTTGAAGGCTGCCCATGAAGAATACCGGCTGTTGGGGACTGTTTTGGAGGCTTCCATCGCGAAGAAGTACTGAAGGCAAGGGTATTCAATCATTTATTATGATTTCTAGCCATTGTATGTGTTGTACCAGCATTTGTACTTGCTGTAACTACTGTACCAGTCACCGTACCGGCTGTACCAGCCACTATACTTGCTGTACCAGCCACCATACTTGCTGTACCTGCTGTACCAGCCACCGTACCGGCTGTACCAGCCATTGTACCTGCTGTACCAGCCACTGTACCGGCTGTACCAGCCATTGTACCTGCTGTACCGGCTGAATGGAGAGTTGTACTTGCTGTACCCTTTCTATTGCAAGAAGACCCATGGTTTTTGGGGAAGAATCAGTACCCGCACGGAGGTATTTGGATTATATTGTTGGCTTGGCATTTCTACAGCCTATGTTCCGGCTTGGTAGCCTTGTGTTGGGCTGTGTTATGGCATTTGTATAGGGATAATCCGGCATCTCCCGTGGGGAGAGTAAGGCCCTCAAAGCTTGTACATGATATTATTCTCCTTGGGTAATAAAAT